>NW_005359478.1:1610540-1611753 GCF_000412655.1 Myotis brandtii | reverse complement strand
ATATATATATATATTTATATATTAAGCCCAGCGTGAGCATACCTGTTCCGTTTGAACCAGACAGGTGAGGCCTGACTGCAGAGGAGAAACAGGAGCCATCAAAGGGAGGGGACCATTTGATTCAGCCAGACTGGCAGCCTCAGCTTCAGCCAAAGTTGTCTCTCTCTCTCCTCTATCCTCTTCCTCCATGTCCCACCCCTTCCCCACAAATATTTAGAATAAAATCTGAGATATCAGGTTTAATTTTTTATATAAAATTTGGGGAAGAGACTTGGAGGCAATTTGTGCCCGAGTAATAAATGCAGAACAGATTCTCAACGCATCCTAGGCGGACACATCAGGGACTCAACAATCGCTGGCGCCTGGAGCCAGCTCACTTGTCTGCTGATTGGCTCCCAGAGAAAGCCCACCAGCTTCGATTTCCTCAATTATTTCCACAGACGAACGCTATCCTTCCTCCCCACGGGCAAGCGAATGGGTTTTATCATCACTTACTTCTGCCTTATTTTCACATCCTCTGCTAGTTTCAGAGTTGGAGTTTGGTGACTAAAATACCTGTCACACCACTATTGCGTTTCCGAAGACATTTTAATTTCAAATGAATAGTACAGAGTGCCGTGTCCCTTCGGACTCAGGTGCACCTGTTCATTCCCGTTGGGCAGTTTCCTCCATTACTTTCACCCCAGAGGAGCTTCACGGATGAATTGCTGTTGCTATACGTGCTCTAAACAGTTAAAGGCATCGCACTGCCATTGGACATTGTTGCATCTTTTTGGAGCCACACGATTTACAACTCCCCCGCCCCCCCATAGTTCAGGCTCATTCCCTTTTTCTTACAGAGTGATGCAGTGGAAGCGCCCGGATTTAGGGCCATACTGACCGGGGTTCACATTCCAGTCTTCCACCTACTAGGTGATCCTTAGGCAACTTATTGAAGCTTCTGAAGCTGTTTTCTCATCTGCAAATGAAGACAGTAGTACGTGAAAGGGCTGCTGAGGGTTCAATGTGATTTTTTTAAAACAATTTTTAGATATGCTTTTTTTAAAATTTTGTTTTATTGCTTAAAGTGTTACAAAGAGTAGTACATATGTCTCCTTTTTATTTTCTCCCCTTGACCTTCCCCCGGCCTCCCCTACCCCCCAGTGTCTTGTGTCCATTGGTTATGCTTACATGCATGCATACAAGTCCTTCGGTTGATCTCTTACCCCCCACC
>NW_005359478.1:1609802-1610524 GCF_000412655.1 Myotis brandtii | reverse complement strand
GGCCTTCCCGCTGTAGTTTGACAGTCTGTTTAATGCTGCTCTGCCTCTGTATCTATTTTTGTTCATCAGTTTATAATGCTCTTAATTATCCATAAATGAGTGAGATCATGTGGTATTTTTCTTTCATTGACTGGCTTATTTCACTTAGCATAATGCTCTCCAGTTCCATCCATGGTGTTGCAAATGGTAAGAGTTCCTTCTTTTTTACAGCAGCATAGTATTCCATTGTGTAGATGTACCACCGATTTCTAATCCACTCATCTGCTGATGGGCACTTAGGCTGTTTCCAGATCTTAGCTGTGGTAAATTGTGCTGCTATGAACATAGGGGTTCATATATCCTTTCTGATTGCTATTTCTGTTTTATTGGGATATATACTTTTTAATTGATTTCTAGAGAGAGGAAGGGAAAGGGATAGAGAGAGAAACATCATTGATCAGCTGCCTCCTGCATGCCCCTTACTGGGGATCGAGCCCAGCAACCAGGGCCTGTGCTCTGGCCAGGAATCAAACCGGTGCCCTCTTGGTTCATGGGTCTATGCTCAACCATTGAGCCACACTGACAGGGCAATGTGAGTGTTTCCCTGGACAGCATCAGCAGCACCTGGGGACTTGTTAAATGCAAAACCTCAGCCTCCCCCCCCACCCCCACCCCCAACCTACTGAATCAGAAGCCCTGTGGCCGGGGCCAGCTGCCTGTTTGAACCAGTCCCCAGGTGGTTC
>NW_005359478.1:1603388-1609742 GCF_000412655.1 Myotis brandtii | reverse complement strand
CCTACCCCCCACCCCCCATGAGAGGGCCTGGTTTAAAGAACGTGACATACAGCGCGTGCTCAATAATTTCGCTTTCCTCCTTTCTCTCTAAATAGCAACAACAATTCTTTGCACCTAAGGACTCGTAGGTGAAATGAGCTGGTGATGGGATGGCAGCCTCCTCCATCGGTTTCAGCTAACACACACCCTTAACATAGATAGTCCTTCCGGGACGGATGCCCCCGGTCCCCAAACATCACGAAATTCCCTTCCAAGGAGTCATCGTCCAGGAAGCACATTGAAGAGAGGGTGGGCAGGTAACACGGTGCATGATGTTACGTGTTCCCCTCATAGGAGGAGGTTTCTTCATTTCAGGAAGAAACCAGGTGCTTTCCAATTCCCAGATAGCCCGGCCACTGGTGGGGTGGAAGCCTCGACTAAATGCTGCCATCCTGTGGGCAGAAGCAAGACTCAGCGCATGACCACCCGGCCATCCGACCGGCAGTGCTGAGCACCTGTCACGTACCAGGCTCCCATCTGGGATCCGGCAGGTCCAGGGTGTAGCCATGGGAACCCCTGGCCTGGGAGCTCATAAAGAGACAGGCACGTGCCCCGTGGAGGGGGGTGCTCACTCTCAAGTGCCTGAATAGACTATTTAAACACACAATCTGTTCGCTAAGGGCAGCAGAGGATTTGCGGAACTATTAATAACTTTCACAGAACAACAAATACACAGATTTTTTTTCTAATGAGACCCTGAAAATTGAGTCACTAAAAAAATACTATTCAAAGGCTCCTTCTAATTATAGTCTCCTAATGGAGAGCACGGGGAACGGGTTCATTTCTCCCGGTGTAACAGACGCTCTCATTGATAAATTGGGACTCTCACTAGTATCTGTTCACACCGCATGATTTAAAATTCTGGGAGGATATCTCATTTTAACTCAAAATGCCATCCTTAGAGCAAATATAACTGACTGGAATTCTATATATACCTAATTCAGTCTTTCAGAAAAATAAAAAAGACTCATCTGTCTACCAGAACGAGAAATTGGCTGAAAGAATGGTGGAGCATGTCAAAAGATTTGAAAGGCAGCTTGCAGGCACTCCCAATGGGCAAATCTAACAAAAATTAAAGCATCGAAATAACGATTACAACTCATTGAATAAAACAAGAAACCTGAGTCTATACTGATCTAAACAAATTAAGTAAATAGAAAGTTTGATGAAGAATAGGATATTTTTGCCCTAGCTGGTTTGGCTCAGTGGATAGAGCATCAGACTGTGGACTGAAGGGTCCTGGGTTCGATTCTGGTCAAGGGCACATGCCTGGGTTAGGGGCTCGATCCCCAGTAGGGGGTAGGCAGGAGGCAGCCAATCAATGATTCTCTCTCATCATTGATGTTTCTCTCTCTCTCTCTCCCTCTCCCTTCCCAATAGAAAAAAATATATAAAAAGAATAGGATATTTTTAAAATAATTTATTTTCATTGAGGTATAATCAACATACAACATTATATTAGTTTCAGGTGTACAACATTATGATTCAATAATTTATACACTGCAAAATGATCATTACTATAAGTCTAGTTAACATCTGTCACCATACATAATTATTGGATTCTTTTTCTTGTGATGAGAACTTTAAAGACTTACTCTGTTAGCAACAATCAAATATGCAACACAATACTATTAACAACAGTTGAAATACTGTACATTATCTCTCCATGACTGATTGACTTTATAACTACAGGTTTGTACCTTTTGATTCTCTTAACCCATTTTGTCCCCACCCACACTCACCCTGCCTCTGGCAATCACCAATCTGCTCTCGGTGTCTATGAGTTTGGTGTGTTTGTGTGTTTTTTTAATTCTACATAAGTGCAATGACATGGTATTTTTCTTTCTGTATCACTTATTTTATTTAGCATAGTGCCCTCAGGGACCATCCATGTTGTCCAAGATTTCATTCTTTTTTGTGGTTGAATACAATGCTTTGTAGTACAGTTTGATGTCCAGTATTGTGATTCCCTCCAACTTTGTTCTTCTTTCTCAAGATTGCTGAGGCTATTCGGGGACTTTTTTGGTTCCATATAAATTTTTGGAATGTTTCTTCTAAGTGCTGTTAGTATTTTAACAGGGATTACACTGACTCTATAGATTGCTTTCAGTAGTATGAACATTTTAAGGATGTTAATTCTTCCCATCCATGAACACGGCATATGCTTCCACTTGTTTGTATCTTCCTCTATCTCTTTTTTCAATGTTAGACAAGCATTTTAGAAAGCTAAACTTAGCTGCAGTTGTGGAAAGATGTTTTGGAAAGGAGCAACAGTTAAGAGGCGGCTTCATAAAGTCAGGAGAGAAATAAGAAGGTCTTGGAATAAATTAGAATTGGTGAGACAGAGAAGTGGGCAGATGGAAGAGAAGGAAGCAGGACTTACGGGATCAGCGCTTTGAGTATCCAAAGAGAGGGAGCCAGGAAATGTATTCGAATTGCAACGAACATGATAGTGAGCCATCCTATCCATGAATTTTTTTTTATTGTCATTCAGTAATATTTTACAATTTCCTTCCTAGAGGGCTTACATTTCTTTTGTTTATTCCTATATATTAACAAAAGTCTCGGTATTTTACATGGTATCTTGTCTTGGTATTTTAAATGGCATCTTAAAGCCTCAATTCTTCTTCCCAAGCTGAAGGGGGGGGAAGGCAGCTATTAGCAAAATGACCTGTTTTATAGTTGGGCCACATGCCCAGCCACTTTGGGATGCCAGCATTTAAAGAAAAAGACCCGCATGACCCAGGGAGGCAATCTAGTGGCCAAATAGCAAATGGAATGGTCCCCTGGCTCCTCCTGTCCTCAGAGACAGGCGGGCACAGCACCAGCCCGCAGCAGGTGCCGGAGCTGTACTCACCTGCAGGGGGAGCTCTGAGCACAGCCTCCAAGGTGGGTGAGGAAAACGGCCAACACCAGGAAAAGAGCAGCGGCTGAAAGATTTCTCTCCAGAAAGGGGGGCTATTGGTTACCTTGTAGCTTATTGGCATCAGGCGATGAGGAAGGCCTTGGGCTTACACCTCGTTCCAAATGCGTAAGGGAAACACGTTACCTGCGGATGTCTAAAACTGTGCATGTTTACCTTCCACTAACTAGGTTTGTTGTGGTGGTGGTTTATTTAGGAAAACTAGCTGATCTGTTGAAGTTGCATAGAAGGGACAGCCTTGGGCAAATAGTAGGTATTTGGGTAATTAGGTGTATAAGTTCTAACAAACGAAGGAATTTTTTTCAGAAATAGTTCAGAATGCTATGTGGCTAAAAGAGCAGCATTTTTATCTAGCCCCTTTTAGTTTCCAAAGCCCTTTCCTACCAATTATCATATTATTGTCCCATTGCATAGATGTGAAAACTGAGGTTCTGGCAATTTCAGGACTTGACCAAGGAGGGTCATAGCGCTGGCACCCAGAAGAGCCAGGATTCAAAGGCCTGATCTTAGGCCACCAGACCCTTGACAGCACCAGCAGCCCGTTAGCTTTGCCTGCCATCATATAGAAATCTATTAGCCGGCTTGAAAACGTAAGTATTTGCCGGGGTAGAGGACAAGGAATAAACTAAAAGACAGATATAACTACAATTTTTATGTTAACCTAATGAAGGGTTTTGCCCCATTTGTTATGGAGTCATGGGAAAGTTCATTGTAAAAAAGATTCTCAGAATAGCCCCCATAAGAGATATGAGCATGAGAGAATTTCCCCTCACCTGGCATTTGATCTATAAACTTCACTGAGCCAGGACCCTCAGCCAGACACTCTAAGGCAGGGGTGGGGAACGCCCAGCCTTCGGGCCATATAAGGCCCACAAAACCATGTGGTCTGGCCCTGCCAAGGCGTTAGGGGTGAGTTCATTAATGTTTGGCCAAATAGAGCAGGCTGATTTTTAAGTTGATAATCTTGTAGGGCCCACAGATGTTTTAAATGCGCAAATGGCTGTTCCCCACCCCTGCCCTAAACCCGCATACAACTGCTCGGGTTGGGATTGGTGGAACCAGGAGCAGAGCACACTCCCCCTGCAAAGCATCCTCCATGCTCAGGATGGGAAGACAGTTAGATAAAGCATGTTTCCCTTTTATTAAATACACCACCAGACAAGGTTGATCCTTCCCTGTGGTAACCACATGACTTTCAGTAGAATATCGACTAAATGGTTCTCCCCGAAATAAATTGCACTGGAGAGTATTTGGTGCCAGCAGCCAAATTAGCTTAAATCTTTTCCCAAAAATTCTGAAATGTCTCTAAAAAGAATTGTATTTTAACCCTTGGGACATTAGAAGAAATTGGATGCCATGAACACAGTAACAGTGGGCTTTCATCTACACGGGCTACATGCAAGAGAGTGAGGAGAGAGTAATTTGAATGAAGCGTTGGAACCATTTGGGTTGAGTCCACACTGCAAATCTATTATAGGCATAGCTATCATTATTTCTCCGCTTTGGGGTGTGTTTTTTTAATTTTTTCCTGAAAAGTTTTTTTTTCCACATAAAAGAATATTTTGCTTATAGATCAGTCACTTCCTTATTAATTTCTTCCCCTCCTAATTTAAAGAATGACCCTAAATGCAGGCCGAGGGCTTCCATTTTAAAAGGTGTTTGTTCTGCTTTAAAATGAAGAAAGGTTAAGGAGTTATGTGTGGTTGGTTGGGTTGATTGGTTAGACATCAGAGGTGGCTTTTAGTTTTTGAGACAATTGACTAAGTTGTTCTAGAAACTTAAACTTATGTTTATTAAGAAACCTCAAGTTCAACTATAAAACACAATTACCTCGACCTTGAAATGTATTCATCATGTTTTGTTTAACTTAAAAAAAAGAGCTTTTAGAAATTGTCTGTTGTTTTCCCAAAAAAAAGCTTTATCTCAAATTCAGCATTTCTTCCACTTTCGTTTCATTTCTATTTTGCTTTGTTTCTATTAAACTCAGATAAGGGTCACTATAATACTTGTATTGGACAAGACTGTTTTGAATAGCAATGACAGAAACGTAAGCAGTAAAAGGGACATTGCTGACTCCCTAAACTGAGAGAAGGCCAAAGATGCTCTGGGTTCTAATGGAGCTGGTGTGGATCAGAGAGGTCCTCAGGGTTCCGCTCACTTCATCTGTCAGTCGATTTATTCCTCCTTGGCTTCATTCTCCAGGCAGTAACCCCCCACATGGTGGAGAGATGGCCTCAGGAAGACCTCCTCTCATACCATCCTAGGTTAACCTGGAACAAAAAGCCATCTTCCTCATTGGCTCCACCTGCAAAACTAGGAAAGACTCTAATTGGTTCCCTGCATGTTGAGTTGCATGCCCAGCCATCCGCTAATCTGTGAAGCAGAAGAGTGGAGGAGGATTCTGATTGGCTAGATCTAGGTCATAAGACCGCCTTGAAGAGGGTCAGCCCAATCAGATAGATTCCTCACGAGAAAGAGGGGGTTCTGCTACTAGAGGGACAGAAGGGACATGGGACAAACCAAAGCAGATGTTCAGTTCCACGCTTCTAAAGTTTATCTAAATAACAGCAGCATGGATAAGTACTCTGAGCTCAAAGGAAGAAATCAGCCCTGGACGGTGTTGTCAGTGGTTAGAGCCTCGGCCCGAACACTGAAGAGTCCGGGTTTGATGCCTAGTAAAGAGCATATTTCCTGGGTTGCAGGTTGGATCCCAAACAATGTTTCTCTTTGTCCCCCTCCCCCCTTCCCTTCCATCTCTCTAAAAATCAATGGGGGAAAAATATTTTGGGGAGAGGATTAACAACAATAATAATAATACTCATAAATGTGAAACGAAAGTAAAGTAAGAGTTGACTAAGTTTTGTGTAAATGCAAATATGGAGATGACTTCTGAGGGGGAGACAGTGAGGAAGGATGGGACCACTTATAAGTAGAGGAAAGTTACTGGTTAATATTGTAGTTCTTGGGTTGGGGTGATGGAGAGTTAAGGGGGTGTGTTCATCACATAACTCTTAAAATAATTTAATATAAACGGGCTTCCAAGGACTACTGATTATAGTGCATTACTAACTGATTCTGTGTGCTTGAGGGCCATCTAGATCATGTGTATGGTACCCACAGACCTCCCAGGCCTTCCGGCCCAGCTGCGTTATAAAGGACTGAGGCGTTTAACCAGGGCTCTGAGCAAACATGCACCCAGGCACCCCCTCCCCATCGTGCCCACGGAGCCACTAACAGATCCGTGAAAACGCAGGGAAGACGGAGCAACAACGTCCCCGCTTAACTAGGACGCAAACAAAAGAGGGAGGGATCACGTGGTGCGCCTCCCACGCGCGGCGCGCCAGTGATGTCACCAAGCCGCGCCCGGGCCTTTGATTCCCGTCCGAAGGTAG
>NW_005359478.1:1591320-1602760 GCF_000412655.1 Myotis brandtii | reverse complement strand
CGCGCTCCGCTCCGGCCCGGCCCTGGTGCGGGAGGCCTCGTTGCGTCACCTCCCCTTCCTTCACCTGCTGGGCTTGATTCTGGCGCCCATTAGACGGTAAGCCGGCCGCAGGTGCTACCCGAGTTGGTGTCAGAGTTGGGGGAACTTGCCTTTCAAAGAGAGACACCTGTCGTTGGATTTTAAACGCGGTGGGTGGTTTGCAGAGGGCGCAGAGTCGAGGCAGCTAAAGGAGGATGCCGGCCTGCGCTGTGGCCGTGGCCGTGGCCGTGGCTGTGGCCGTGGCCGGCGAGGGAGGCCCGATTTGCTGGAATAGGTCATTGGAAGCAGAAAACACAGGAGCATTAAATTGTCGAGCAAATGAGAGTGATGATGCCAACTTCTTTCTTTACCAAAGAAGGCTTGTTCCCATCGCTTCAAAGGTCCTGGAATATCCTTTTCACTTTTTCATTCTTTGACAAACAGTTGAGTGGTTGGGGCAGGGGGGGGCGCAGGGAAACAGGGGGAAGGGGCATGAACTTTGGAGCGGGGTCCGCCCTCTACCAGCGGCGTGACATTGAGTGAGCCACTCTTCTCCCACGTGGTCTTATCTACAAAAGGAGGGTAATTATGTCTACCTGGCAGGGTTGTTGTCAGCATTTGAAGTGTCTCACTATTAATAGTAAGGGCACAGCCCCCAGGCTCTTGAACGTGCTCCCTCCCTCTGAAGGTTTCCCATTGCTACAGCTGCCTGAGAAACAGGGGAACTTTTTGCTATTTTGGATGTTTGCTATTCCGCCAGATATGATAAAGCAGACTTGGCGGGCTGGGCGGATAGGTGGGGGTAGGTGGAAGATTAAAACACATAATCTCTCTACTATAGACCTCAACATTTTAGAACTGGAAAGAGGTTAAGGCCTCACTTTATTCGTATTAATTATAGCTTCTTTTCATTGAGCACTTGTTAGGTGCCTTACACTGTACCAAGCACTTTCCAGGTGCTAATTAATTTAATCCCAACAGCAATCCAGAGCAATAATTTTTATCCCCATTTTACAGATGCAAAAGGTGAGTCTCGGCCAAGATTCTGATTCTAGCTAATGACAGAACTGGAACTTGAACCCAGGCCCTCAGGCTTGTAGTTTGGGTCTGGTTATTTTTCAGTGGCCAGAGTCCTGGAAATGTGGTCCTGTGTCGTGGGGGAAGGGGGGCATAAGCAGAGTAGAGGGCCAGTATTTGCTGCAAGAATAACATCTCAAATTGTCCAGTGATAAATTATCTTTTATTTTGCCCAGCGTTGTCCAGATGTGGAACCAGATTTGGCCTTTTCACCTAGAAAAAAACAGGGAAGGCTCATGGGCACACAGTGCTGGGATCATGGGCACGCAATAGATGATTTGGTAAATGCCCGTGGAAAGAAGAAAAAACCTTAAGGTATTGTTATTTCTGCCAGAAGGAGACCCATTGCTTAATACACAAAGGCTCCCTTAAGCCCAGCTGTATGTAATAAGAGCATCTTTCTGATTCGTGGATTTAAAGATTTAAAGCTGTGTTTGAGGCCAAGATATTGTTATCTGTGACCAACTGATTAGAGTTTTAAGATGTGTGAACAACAGGATCTAAGCTTTTGGGCTTCTATGGTGATCTCTTGAGATACAGTCGTTTATTTCGCTATAACATCTGTTAGACTTGGACCGTAATGGCTACAGCTGCTTGAGTTAACTGGAGAACACTGGATGAATGTTTGGTATCGGGGATAAAGCGTTCAAAATACTAGTTTGTTGCAAAATTAAATATTTGGGCAAGATCTGTGACTGATGTACATTAATGTGGGAATAGCAAAGTGGGTTTAAGTAGGTGATATTTTTAGTATTTTTGATATTTTCTGTTGGCTCTGTGTGAAGATGACTTAAGGCTGTGTGGTGAATTATTCGGAACTCACAAGGTTTATAGAACCCATCCATACTAACGGCGACTTACACGCCAAAGAGCTTTTGTTGCTGCTTCTGTGTCCTCTCGGACACCTGGAAGCCACCTGTTTCACCATCTTCATCAAGCTTGACGGGAGAAACCCTCTGACATAACCCATCCTCCCTTTTCCTCTGTATCCCACCACTACCACACGCACAGTGAAGTACTTTCCCCAAAGGGGGTATATTAATCTAGTTGCAAATGGCAGAAAACCAATGTAAACTAACAAGCAAAAATGGGTTTTCATATATATATGTATATTTTAATTGATTTCAGAGAGGAAGGGAAACGGAAAGAGAAATAGAAACATCTGTGATGACTGAGAATCATTGCTTGGCTGCCTCCTGCATGCCCCCCACTGGAGATTGAGCCCGCAAACTGGACTTGTGCCCTGGCTAGGAATCAAACCACGACCTCCTGGTTCATAGGTTGACGCTCAACCACTGAGCCACACTGGCTGGGCTATTGTCCCCTCTTTGATCATTTAACTAGGAGATACAAAGATGAGCTTCAGGCATGGCTGGATCATGAGGCTGAAATGAAGTCATGAGGACTCTTGGCCCTGCCTTTCTTCTTTTGGTTTATTATCCTCAGTCTGTCCTGCTGTTCTCTCTACACATACTGAAAAGTCTGACTACTGGCAGCCCCCAGCCTATGACCTTAGAGCTGTCTTCTAGCATTGTAAGCTAATCACCGTGGACAGGTAGATACTAGTTTGTTGCAAAATTAAATATTTGGGCAAGATCTGTGACTGATGTACATTAATGTGGGAATAGCAAAGTGGGTTTAAGTAGGTGATATTTTTAGTGTTTTTGATATTTTCTGTTGGCTCTGTGTGAAGATGACTTAAGGCTGTGTGGTGAATTATTCGGAACTCACAAGGTTTATAGAACCCATCCATACTAACGGCGACTTACACGCCAAAGAGCTTTTGTTGCTGCTTCTGTGTCCTCTCGGACACCGGAAGCCACCTGTTTCACCATCTTCATCAAGCTTGATGGGAGAAACCCTCTGACATAACCCATCCTCCCTTTTCCTCTGTATCCCACCACTACCACACGCACAGTGAAGTACTTTCCCCAAAGGGGGTATATTAATCTAGTTGCAAATGGCAGAAAACCAATGTAAACTAACAAGCAAAAATGGGTTTTCATATATATATGTATATTTTAATTGATTTCAGAGAGGAAGGGAAACGGAAAGAGAAATAGAAACATCTGTGATGACTGAGAATCATTGCTTGGCTGCCTCCTGCATGCCCCCCACTGGAGATTGAGCCCGCAAACTGGACTTGTGCCCTGGCTAGGAATCAAACCATGACCTCCTGGTTCATAGGTTGACGCTCAACCACTGAGCCACACTGGCTGGGCTATTGTCCCCTCTTTGATCATTTAACTAGGAGATACAAAGATGAGCTTCAGGCATGGCTGGATCATGAGGCTGAAATGAAGTCATGAGGACTCTCTTGGCTCTGCCTTTCTCTCCTCTTGGTTTATTAGCCTCAGTCTCTCCTGCTGTTCTCTCTACACATACTGAAAAGTCTGACTACTGACAGCCCCCAGCCTATGACCTTAGAGCTGTCTTCTAGCATTGTAAGCTAATCACCGTGGACAGGTAGATACTAGTTTGTTGCAAAATTAAATATTTGGGAAAGATCTGTGACGGATGGGACAGGTCTGTGCCACAGGCCCACTCCTGGGATGAAGGAATAAACTACCTCTCTATAACCACATGGGATGCAGAAGTACAGAAGTACTCATCAGGCAAAAACAGCAGATGACTACCCTAAGCGTGTGTGTCTACAGGCATGTGCTTGTATGTGCACTCGTATCCCACTTCTCTGAGGCCCTTCCAGAGCCTTCCAGCTGAAATGAGTCCACTGCTGTTTGTCCGTCACACACTTGTTCTGTTGTGGCATCGATCGTGTTCTCCATCCCTTCCCGGCCTTTGCATCTGCCCTTTGGGCTGGCCTCCCCTAGATGCCAATGGCTGTCTTCCTTGTGGTTTCAGGTGAGGCCTCTCCTTCCAGAAGCCTTCCTTGGCCTCCATCGATGAATTAGGCGCCCCTTCTCGGTGCTCCCATGAACACCTCAACACAACTCAACCGTGGGTTTGATTTGTTTGTTCGTTGTCCAAACTGGTCAGTTCTCTAGACTGAGAGCCCTCAAGAACAGAGGTGGCCTTTGCTCTGTGTTCCGCCCCTCCCGTGCTTAGCTGGCATGCCTTTTCTTCATAGATTCCTTGGCCTCCATCGATGAATTAGGCGCCCCTTCTCAGTGCTCCCGTAAACCCCTCAACACAACTCAACAGTGGATTTGATTTGTGTGTTCGTTGTCCAAACTGGTCAGCTCTCTAGACAGAGCCCTCAAGGACAGAGGTGGCCTTTGCTCTGTGTTCCGCCCTCCCGTGCTCAGCTGCCATGCCTTTCTTCATAGCACGTGCAGCCAGTTGACATGATATATTTATGTTTACTGCCTGTCTTCTCACTAGAACATCAGCTTCATGAAAATAGGAAATGAATTTTCATTTGTTTACTGCTGTATCGCTAAGGCCTAGGACAGTGCCAGGCACATAGTATGTGCTTAATAAATGTTATTAAACAAATGAATGAAAATCTGCCCACAGCGAGAAAATGCTGGCATGGTGTTGATGAGGACTCCGATCTACCTGATACAGTTCTCACTGTAAATGTCCGTGGACTCGGGTTCCACGCGGTCCATCCCGGAAGGGCAGAGCCTCTCCCCCAGGTGCATCTGTCTGAACCTGCAGAGGCCGAGGGTCAGGCCCCAGGAGAGGCCCCTGGAAGTTCCTCCCTGTGACACGCCATCTGTCTGAACCTGCAGAGGCCGAGGGTCAGGCCCCTGGAAGTTCCTCCCCGTGAGACGTTGGACTCCCTCAAGCCTTTCCAGACGACGATGGGTTGTATATGAAGGCTTTTTCTATAGTTTGAGTCTTTTTCCTTGTTTATTTTTTTTTTAATCATTTTCTTGAGCACTTACAATATGCCAGACACTGTTCTAAACCCTTTATAAATAACAACTCATTCTTTGACCAGGGTTTTGGGATCAAAGCTTCTGCACTTCCAAACATTTTTCTTTTGAAGTACCAGAACACTCAAGAAAGGCTAAGTAATAATAATAATAATAATAATTAATAATAATTCCAGGTTAGAAAAGTATACAAGAAATGAGACCTCTCCATCCAGCTCACCTCATCCTCCAGAGGTAGAGCTACTGATAATAGCCCGATGTGTGTCTCCTTCCTGACCTTTTCTTAAGGTTGTACAGTTATAGCTACTAATAAAATAAAATATTATATATATAATTGGGTTGTTGCTTGGTTTCCAAATGCAGCCACGTTCTACGTGCTGGACTGCACGTTGTCTTCCCCAAAGCTGCTTCGGGGTGCTCCCGCTGCCCCCACCACTGCTCCCCGGGCAAAGCCGCCCTGCTTGGGGGGTGCAGAGCTGGATGGGGGCCAGTGGCCCAGAGGGAACTCTGCCCTTCAGCCGCCCTTCCCGCTCGCCCAGGGAGGTCCAGAATCTTCCCGGTTATTGCGGTGCCTTGCAGAACGCCATTCATGTCATGCTCACCTCCCAGCAACAGCAACTAAAGGAGGTGGGGGATTCCCATTTGTTTCTTTTAACACAAAAGGAAAGTTCTCATGGAAATACTGTAAAGACTTGAGGTGACAGGCTGCTGTTTAACCCCACATGGACCCCCAAACATCAGGCCCCTCCCTCTTGTAGTGCTTGGTCCTGATTGGCTTCCCTAAAAAGTGAATGCCAGTTTACACTGTGATGCCTGCCCATTCCACTGGCCCTCTCTCTCCCTGCCCTTTCCAGGACTGGGTATGTTAACTAGAAAAGGAAAATCTTAGCTAAATTGAAAAATGGCATCTCATTTTAATTTGCATTTTTGTTATGTTTAAGTTTGAACTCTTTGCATATGCCTATTAACCATTTTTATCTTTTTTTTTAATTTCTGTGTTTAAAATTTTTGTCTGGTCCCTTGTGTTATTTTTATAAATTATACAAATTTTCTAAAAAAAACAAAACAAAAAAACTTTATTTGCTGTGAATATTTTTCAAGTTTTGTGTTTGCCATATAATTTTGGCTTTATCATCAAATATACGTATTTTTCATTTTTATATAGGCATATTTTGTGTTTTTAATTTTTCTTCCTTTGCTTATAAGCTTTAAAATGTTTTTTCCTCATTCTGTATTCTAGTCTTTCATAGTTAGCTTTTTGACCTATTACTTTAAAAAGCTAATTTTTAGTTCTATTTCAGATTATGACAAGATATTTGATGAAAATATTAAGTAATGTTTTACATAAAATCAGTTTGAATTAGATAGTGGTCTGTGTTTCATTTTAAAGATCTTTGCATTAGTGCAAACATGACATATTTTTCCTTTTTAAAATAATTGATCAAGCCCTAGCCAGTTTGGCTCAGTGGATAGAGCGTCGGCCTGCTGATTGAAGGTTCGATTCCAGTCAAGGGCACATGCCCGGGTTGTGGGCTCGATCCCCAGGAGGGGGTGTGCAGGAGGCAGCTGATCAATGATTCTCTCTCATCATTGATGTTTCTATTTTTCTCTCCCTCTCCCTTTCTCTTTCAAATCAATAAAAATATATTTTAAAAAAATAATTGATCAAGATATCAAAGCTTGCTCCACGAAACTGAGCTTCAGATACATAGATACATGTGTACTTCTCATGATGATCTTAATGTTCTTAGCATTTCCATAAATTGCTGCATGAAAGTGTTTATCTTCGTCTTGATCTGGTTTAAGGAAGTATTCTTTTTTATTTTTTAAATATATTTTATTGATTTTCCACAGAGAGGAAGGGAGAGAGATAGAGAGTTAGAAACATCGATGAAAGAGAAACATCGATCAGCTGCCTCCTGCACATCTCCTACTGGGGATGTGCCCACAACCAAGGTACATGCCCTTGACCGGAATCGAACCTGGGACCTTTCAGTCCGCAGGCCGACGCTCTATCCACTGAGCCAAACCGGTTTCGGCTAAGGAAGTATTCTTGTTCTGCTGAATGTGTGTGTAGCCCCGATGATGAGTGGTAGCCAAGATGATAAATTTAGCCTCTTCCGGTGCCCTTACCCCATTGTTTCCCTAACTCTTCTTGCAATAAATAGCACATTTATGTGTGCCGTTCAGTGGATTTTGACAAATATATAGTCTATCCATTTAATCACCATTCAAACCAAGAGAATAAAACATCTCCATCACCCCAGAAAGTTCCCTCACGTGCCTTTGTAGTCACCACCATCCTTTTAGGGCCACCACTGTTCTAATGTCTATCGTCGGACGTTAGTTTTGCCTGTTCTAAAATTTAAAGTAAATGGATTGTACTTTTGTGCGTGGCTTCTCCCAGCGAGGTTAAACCATGTTGCATGTGTCAGTATCTTCTGTATGAATATACCTCCATAGTTTATTCATTCATCAGTTAGTTGATGGACATTTGGTTTGTTTCCAGTTTGAGGCTATCAATACTAATGAAAAGGTAATATGTTAATTAGACTGGACATTCTTCAGACAAAGCCACGGTGGCGGGAGGCAGGGGAAAGCAGTTAGGGGCGATCAGGCAGGCAGGCAGGCAGGTGAGTAGGAGGGAGCCAGCGGTCCTGGATTGCGAGAGGGATCCCAGATTAGAGAGGGTGGCAATTCTTGTACGTCTTTTTATGGCCATTTCTTTTCATTTTTCTGTATCAGGTGTACAGTTGCTGGGTCGTAGAGTAGTTATGTATTTAACCTTAGAAGAAACTGCCAAGCGGTTTTCCCGTTGCTTGTACCATTTTACATTCCCATCAACAGTGTGCACGAGTTCTAGTTGCTCCATATCCTGACCAATACTAGCTATCTCGAGTTTTTTATTTTAGCCATTCTGATAGTTGTGAAGTGGTATCCTGTGGTCTTATCACATCATATTTTAATTTGTTTACATGACTGTTTCTATTACCATACTGAGCTTCGTAAGGGCAAGTTTTATGCAATATGTATTTATATTTTAAAATATATATTTGTTTTTATTTAAGAGAGGAAGGGAGAGGGAGAGAGAGATAGAAATATCAATGATGAGACAGAATCATTGATTGGCTGCCTCCTGCATGCCCCTCCACTGGGGATCGAGCCCAAAACCCAGGCATGTGCCCTGACTGGGAATCGAACAGTGACCTCCTGGTTCATAGGTCCACACTCAACCACTGAGCCACGCCGGCTGGGCTGATGAGTACCTTCTACAGCCAAAGCACTGTGCTGGGTCATGGGGTTACAAGACTTGTTCTGCTCAGGAAAGAAAGACACAACTTAAATGATCATACAGATGTGTCACTACAGCTAGTGCTAAGGATTACGAAGAAAGCTTCCCACAGGCCACAGGAGTGCTCTGTGGCTGTTGGGCACACAGGGTGGACGTGCCTTTTGTGCAGTGTGATTAGGGTAGGCGTGGCCATGGAGTGGGGGCACACTGCAGACCTTGTTATGGACTTGAGCCTTTATCCAGAGAGCGATGGGCGGCCACTAATGGGTTTACAGAAAGGAGATGGGAGGTAACCTGGTCATATGTGAGAACATTTTGGAGGGGGCCAGGTGGGTTCCTAGAGTGCAGATTCCGTTGTGAAGGCAGCCATGGAACCCCCAGCCGGCACTGAGAAATTGCATTTCTTTAATTGCTGATTTTCTGAATGAAGACGTAATAATACCACCTTTTCATGGCCTTAATTGTTAGTGTGATTGGACATCTCACCAAATGTCTGATGGGCATTTGTGCCTCCTTTTTGTGGATTGCCTTTTACTGACTGCACTTCTGGTGGGGAGCTCAGTGCCACCGCCAAGAGCGCCCACTTTGGAGTCAAAGCGCCAACTGTTACCTTGAACAACCTCTATAGCTTTGTTCTGCCTTAGTTTCCTCTTCTGTAATATGGGGACAGTAATCGTGCATATCTTTCATAAGATGGTCATGAGGATTAAAAGATAAACTACAGTGCTGACCCACAGGAGCACTGTGTATGTGTGTACTATCTTGTCTAAGTATGTGGGCTTTATACATTATGTACATACTAGAGGTCCAATGCACAAAATTGGTGCATGAGCAGGCCTTCCTTCCCCTGGCTGCCGGCACTGGCGTCCCTCTGGCACCCCGGCTTCGTCCAGAAGGTCGTTCATGTTCTGGAGGACAGAAGTCAGTATCACTGGGCCGAATTGAGGTGTCACAGGGCTGTGCTCCTTCCAGAGGCTCTGTCTAGGGAAGATCTATTCCTTGCCTCTTCCAGCTTCTGGTGGCTGCCTGCATTACTTGGCTTGTGGCCACATCAATCCAGTCTTCAAGGGCAGCATCTTCAAATCTCTCTCTGCACTGTCTTCACACGCCTTCTCCTCTGTGTGTGTAGATGCAAGTTATTGTGAACTTGTCCTTGCTGAAGGTAATGCTTTTAAATATATGTGTTAGGCCCTAGCCAGTGTTCTGAGTGGTTAGAGCTGCACCAAAGGGTTGCAGGTTCCATCCCCGGGCCCCCCCTTAGGGCACATGCAGGAGGCAACCAATGGATGTATCTCTCTCGCATCAGTGTTTCTCTCTCCCTCTCTCTCCTCTCTCTCTCCCTTTCCCTCACTCTCCCTTCCACTCTCTAAAAATATCAATGGAAAAAATGTCCTTGGGTGAGGATTAACCAAAAAAAAAAGATTGATGTTAGGAATAGCAGAGCCTTGTTCATTCCCTTTGGAAAGAAGACTGTAAACACCTGGAAATGGCTCTAGGTCAGTTCCCAGAGAATCAGTTCTGCAGGAGCCCCTCAACCTCACCCCTCGGTCCCCTGGTCTCCACTTCAGTTTCCAGTTCTACAGCAACAGGGAGCCGGGCAGCGTACATTTCCTCTAATACTATTATGAAGACAGAATTGAGAAAAGGAAGATGAGCCTGGCTGGTGTGGCTCAGCGGTTGAACCAGAAGGTCCCTGGTTCCATTCCCCGGTTCCTGATCAGGGCTCATGCCCAGGTTTTAGGCTCAATCCCCATTGGGGGCCGTGCAGGAAGTAGCCAATCGATGATGTTTCTCTCTCAATGATGTTTCTATCTATCCTCTTCCTCCCTCTCTCTAAAAATCAATAAAGGGAAAAAAATTTTAATCCTAAAATGCCTTTAAAAAAAAAAAAAGACAAAGACGAGAGCTGTGAGAAAAAAGTTAATGCAGCATATTGGTTGCTTAGTAAATTGGTTATTTAGAGAATTGGCCATTTGGCAAATTGGCTTTCTACAGTTAGCTGTTGGTAAAGTCAGCCTGTTTCCCTAGAAAGCACTGCAGAACTCCGGCAGCGGCTGCCGGCAGGCCTGCCTGCAACAGGCTGCACGCGTCCCCGCTGCTTCCTACAAGCGTGGACCTGGGAGCATTGCCCTGGCAGGAAGGTGGGACTCAGCCCAGCCACTCACAGGCTGGGTCCGAGAGAAGAGGGAGAGAAGGAAAAAGTGAGTGGGAGGCCCCCCCTTGGACCCTGACTCAGCAGAACCTCCTTGTTCTGGTCAGAGCCGAACTAGAGGGCAGTCAGGTGGTATATGCCAGACCAACCTAGCATAGGAGGGCAGGTGAAGGGTGTCAGAGCTTAATGCATAAAACCACAGTTGCAGGGTCATCTTGTGGGGTTATTATGAGGCTAAATGTACATTAACTGTTTAAACTTACATGTAAAATATTCAGCAGAGGCCTGTTAGCCATTGTTAGTATTATTTTGACACTATTACTAATATGATAGCCTTAATATATGATAACTAGAGGCCCAATGCACGAAATTTGTGCAAGAGTAGGCCTTCCTTCCCCCGGCTGCCGGCACCGGCGTCCCTCTGGCACCAGGGACCCAGGCTTCCCTCGCAGCCCTGGCTTTGTCCCGAAGGTCTTCCAGAAGGACATCCGGTCTAATTAGCATATTACACTTTTATTATTATAGATACCTACTATCACAATGCCTGGTTGCTTATCTAATAAAAGAGAAACATGCAAATTGACTGTACCTCTGCTACACTCACAAGCCACGCCCATCAGCCAATCAGAGCAGCTATATGCAAATTAACCCAACTAAGATGGCGGCAGGGAGCTGGAGCAAGCAGGAGGCTTGGTTGCCCTGGCGATGGAGGAAGCCAAACTTCCCGCCTGCCCTGGCCGGCTGTAGCCTCCGCTAAAAGCAACAAAGTTTCAATTATAGAAGATAAATAAATCCCAGATACCTGCTTCCAGCCAGCCTCCACTAGGAGCTTGGGTGGCTGGGGGCCATGGCCAGCCTGCAAACAGCCATCAGCCCCTCACCCAGATGGCCACACCCTCATGGGGTGAGGGTCTCCGCTGGGGGGCTTGGCCAGCCTGCAGACAGCCATCAGCCCCTCACCCAGGCTGGCCAGGCACCCCAGCAGGACCCCCACCCTGATCCGGGACACCCTTCAGGGCAAACCAGCCAGCCCCCACCCATGCACCAGGCCTCTATCTA
>NW_005359478.1:1586785-1590972 GCF_000412655.1 Myotis brandtii | reverse complement strand
GGGGCCAGGCCGGGCCGGGGGGGCCCCCCCCCCCCAGTGCACAAATTTTTGTGCACCAGGCCTCTAGTAGATAATTATAAAATACCACTTTTCTTTTTTCATTTACCGGATAATTTGGGGTACAGGCACTTAACCACTTTTGGAGACCTGTTTCTTCTGGGGATACCTGAGGCATCTCTTGTTTCTTGTCAAAAGCCAGTCTAAAAAAAAAGTCGGTCTAATCATTAACATCAATAGAGTATATATATCAGCATAAATACAGCTGTGGAGCCCTACTCAGCCAATTAGGCAACTCACTAGTCTGTCTGCAGAAAGCCTCACAGTTTATCAAAGCAAATGGGGTTACTCTGGGAAGGCCCTGAGATTTTGAAATTATATTGATGTAGCAGTAACTGTTGCAGTGGAATAAAAACCCAACGATAAAGAGGCAAAAAGAAACAACAACAAAAAAAGGAAGCCATTAAATTTGTCCTCGCAACTCTACAAATTGCTTATTATGTATTTCCTAGGACTAAATATAAGAACGTGAGTTTATTTATGTGCATATCCTTTCTAAAACAATGGCCTGGTAATTAAAAATTACAGTGACTTATTGCTTTTTTTGATAATATGTTGCAAGTTTAGTAGCATGTATTCGCAGGCAATACATTTCTGTTGCAGGATCACTGTATGAGCAAATGTTGAAGGGGTTTGCAGACATCTGCGTTACCATAGGGAGATAGATTGGATGTAGCCCATATGTGCAGTAGTCTGGTTGTAGGAAATTGTAGACTGAAAAGACTTGTAAATGCTCATCCCTGCACACAGCGCGATTAAACAGAAGAGCCACAACAAGCCAGAGCAACAGTTACTTATAGTGAAAAGGCAAGAATAGCAGGAATTGGAAACTAAAACCAGTTCAGTAGCCAGATGATACCGTCCTCCATAACGGGGGAAGTCCAGGGCCCTGAAGGCTCGCTCACATGGAGCCAGAGCTCACCGTGCTATGCGAAAGCCTTGCTTGCCAGTGAGGGCTTTTTATGCGCACCTCATTCTAGATGGGAACTCTTAGCCATGTAGGTGGTGGTTAGCAGATAGCCCTCGGTTCCTGCACAGCGGGGCAGCAGGCACTCAGACCCCCTGAGAGGTGAGCACCCGCATCAGGAGAGGAGCGCCAGCGTGCGCCTGGTGCCGCTATGCGCAGGGAACACGGAAGGAAAGGCACTGATGAACTAACAGGGAAGGGGTAGGGATCATTTTGACTGCTTGTCTGTATTTTCTGAAATTTTCTCTAATCAACCTGTTACTTTTGGTGTAAAGAGCTTCATCCGATGCATCAAGTCCCTGCAATAGAATAGCACGAAGGTTTATGTCACCATGTCACTACCTCCCAACCCTGTGGGAGCTGAAACAATTACTGGGGGGTGGGGTGGATGAAATGTTTATGAATAAGACTGTCCACAGTTACTTGAGCTGCTAAGATTAAATGACAAGAGTAGTTGTTCTTTCAAGGAACAAACTGACCCTCTGCTTAGGAAACAAATTTTCCATCTGCTTAAAAGGGATGGGGGCAGCAGCCGTGCACTTTCCCCTGCACAACAGCAGTGATTAAGACTTTTCTGGAACATTCTTGTAGGAGGATTAAGGGCTGTGGAATTGTTCAGCCCGGAGGCAAGGAAGGAGAGGTAAGACATAACTCATTTGACTTAAATGGAAAATAGAATGTGGGAACAGAGGCTGGAATGGTTACAGTGGGGGTTTGTTCTTGTTTTTCGCCTTACAAATTGTGACGTACAGCTTAGAGCGTAAGTGTATAACTTAATGAACTACTGGAAAGCAACCATAGATGTAATCACCACCCAAGCCAAGAGCTAAAACATCACCAGCACCCAGCACACTCCTTCCCAGTCAAACCCCCAACCCATCCTCCCTACAGGTAACCACCATCCTGTCTTTTATGCAGTTTTGCCTGGTTTGGGACTTTTATGTAAATGGAACCATATAATATGTCTGTGGTTTCTCTCCATATCATGTTTAGATGATTACTCATTTTGTTGCATGTGGTTCTAGTTCTTCCATTTTTGGTGCTATATAATACTAGGGGCCCAGTGCACGAATTCATGCACCTTGAAAGGAACTGTGGGCCACGAGGCTGTGGTGGGCACAGAGGCAGGTCTCGGCCCATCCTCCACACCCCCACCTAGCTCCTCCCGCCGCAGCCCCAGTCTCCTATCTGCCCGCAGCCCCGCTCCCACCACCACCACCACTCCCACGCACTGATGGCGTCAGCCCCAGTCGCACCCGCTGCTGGTGCTGGCCCCAGTTGCTCCACGCCATCAGCGGGTACAAGCAGCAGCTGCTGCCCCGATCGCCCCTTAGGTCCAGGGGGAGGTGGAGAAGCCCTCAGGGGCGATCAGGGCCAGCAGCTGGCAGTGGGTGCGAGAGGCGGCTGCCAGCCCCGATCACCCCTCAGGAGCACGGGGAGGTGGAGAAGCCCTGAGGGACGATCAGGGCCGGCGCAAAGAATTTTCAGTAACCACCAGAGGCTCACCCTGATGACAGTGACTGGCACCCCACCTTGGTCTGGCACCCCCGCTCACCTCCACCATCCCGCTGCGGCCGACACCTGCCATGTTCCGTGCACACCCCCTGATGGTCAGCGCACGTCATAGAGATCAGTTGTTCGGTTTTTCCACTGGTCAGTCTATTTGCATATTAGCTTTTTATTATATAGGATTCCATCATAGACATTTGCCATCATTTATGCATTTTATTTTTGATAGACATTTCGGTTGTTGTTAGTGGTGAAATGACACCAGAATGTTACCAGACCTCGGTACTCGAGTTCAGCAAAGAAAGAATTCAGAACCAAGAAACTCAAATTATAAGAGGAAGTTTATTTAGAAAGTCGCATGCCAGGGATATGGAGATGTGACACATATTCCCTGCCCAGAAAAGACTGTAGCTCTAAAGGCAGATATATAGCCCGACCGGTGTGGCTCAGTGGTTGAGCCTCAACTTATGAGCCAGGAGGTCACGGTTCGATTCCCGGTGTGGGACTGGTCAGTGATTCTCTCTCATCCTTGATTCCTTCTCTCATTCTTTCTCTTCCTCTCCCTTCCTCTCTGAAATCAATAAAAATTTATATATATATTTTTTTAAAAAGAGGACAGTGGAGAAGGGCATCTGCTGGTGATAATGCCCTAAAGCAGTGGTCGGCAAACTGCGGCTCGCGAGCCACATTCGGCTCTTTGGCCCCTTGAGTGTGGCCACGAAGTTTCAATCGCACTGTACATGCGCGCCCGCACGTGGTATTTTGTGGAAGAGCCACACTCAAGGGGCCACAGTTTGCCGACCACTGCCCTAAAGGGACTGCCTTGTAAATCTCAAAAGCAGTGGGGATAAAATTAAACACAGAAAAAGAAAATGTTCACAGGTGAGGGTGTGTTGAGCACTAGAATTGATCGATAGAATCTTGAACAAAATAGCAGACGCATAGCATGATCATGAAACCAGTTGAATCGCTTCCTCTAGAGCAGCGGTTCTCAACCTGTGGGTCGCGACCCCTTTGGGGGTCGAACGACCCTTTCACAGGGGTCGCCTAAGACCATCGGAAAACACATATATAATTACGTATTGTTTTTGTGATTAATCACTATGTTTTAATTATGTTCAATTTGTAACAATGAAATTGGGGGTCACCACAACATGAGGAACTGTATTAAAGGGTTGTGGCATTAGGAAGGTTGAGAACCACTGATCTAGATAACAGTGAACTTTTAGAAAGTCACAGCGTAACCAGCGAGTGTGACCACAGTCAGACCTGGAAAGCTGGTTTTCCGCATCTGTAACGTGGGACTTAGGCCTGCCCGCAGAGCTGTTGTGAAGAGTAAAGGGATTTATATGCATGGAGAGGGCTTCCCTCTGAACCGCCCTTCTCAGCCCGCAGGAGGACGTTCATAGCAGCTTCCTGCTGGCTCCTGTCCTTTATAATATTCAAGGAACAGGAGTAAGTAGGGTCAGCCATTTGAACTGCGCCCCGCCTCTTTCCTGGTGCCTTTGTTTTCTTTTGCTTCAGCCCTTGGCGTCCTGAGAGGGTGGCGGGGGGCATCCTGCGCTCGGTATTTACAGCTTTTTCCTAAAGAAACAGCACCCTGCCCGGTTCTGCCAGGAGGGATTAGGCTGTGATCCGCGCGAAACCAGCGGCC
>NW_005359478.1:1564349-1586680 GCF_000412655.1 Myotis brandtii | reverse complement strand
CCCGGGCCCCGCCCCTCGAGCTGCCCGAGCCCCGCCCCCGAGCTGCCCAAAGTTTCCAAAGGGGCTGTCCTTCCGGGGAAACGAAAGTGAAACTGAACCGGAGCCATTTCGCAACCCGCTCACCCTCCCCGCCCAGGAGCTTCCTGTCCGGCTACTCGGACGCCCCTGAGCCCCCTGCGCCTGCGGAGCCTCTAGCAGAAGCCTGGCCCCTGGAAACCCACGCACCCGGGGGAGGGTCGCGCTGCCTGGACATGCCTTGGGGGGCGCCATGGACCTGAGGCAGGTAAGGGCGGCCCTGAGCTCCCGGCGTGGGCCCACCGCCCGCGTTTCAGTGGTGACTAGAGTGCGCCGAGAGTGAGTGTGCGCCCTGAGCGAGAGTGCGCCCTGAGCGAGTGTGCGCCCTGAGCGAGTGTGCGCGCTCGCGTGCTGTGTGTGCTCTTGCCCCGCAGAACGGCTGTTGTAGTCCTGTCTCTCGGGGTAACTAGCTCTGCCGTTCGGGGCAGTGGGAGGAAGAGGCTTGTGGGGGGAAGGCCGGAGCCCAGGGCCAGGCAAAGTTGCCTCCCCTTCTGCTTGGACCTCGGGTGCTCGCCCGCACCCCTCCTGGAGCCCCTGGACAACAGGCTTCATTTTAGCATCCTCTCTGCATCCTCTGCACCTCCTGAAGGCGTCTGGGAAATGAAAACCACCCTTCCTAACTTTAGGAGGAAGTTGATAGCAGCTTTATTCATTGTCGCTAAAAACTGGAAAACCAAATGTCCTTACACAGGTGATGACACACACAGTGGCATGCATCCATGTAATGCACTGCTGCTTGGCCAAAAAAAAGAAAGGAAGGACTGACACATGCAACAGTGTAGGTGAATCTCAAACGCGTTGTGCTAAGCAAAAGACTGCGTATATACTGTATGCGTCCCTTTAGCTTTATTCTGAGAAAGAAAAAAAAAACCCACAAAGATAAAAGGACAGCCCTAGCGATTTGACTAAATGGATAGAGCATTGGCCCTTGACGGGAATCGAACCCGGGACCCTTCGGGCCGAGGGCTGACGCTCTATCCACTGAGCATACTGGCTAGGGCTTAATGTCTTTATTGATTTTAGAGAGAGAAAGGCAGAAGGGTAGAGAGAGAGAATCATTGACCCACTGCCTTCTGCACATCCCCAACCGGGGATCGATCCCGCAACCCCGGCATGTGGCCTGACTAGGAATCGAACCAGTGACCTCTTGGTTCATGTGTCGGTGCTCAACCACTAAGCAACACCAGGCAGGCTTTAATCTTGTATTATTTATTTGTATTACAACTGTAAACCTACTTTCGCCCACCTTGTGTAAATACATACGTGAAAATGTATTTTATATATATCTTAAAAATGGAGGTAAATTTACACAGTAAAACTTACCCTTTTTAGTGTATAATTCTGAATTTTGACTACATAAAGCCAAAGCACATATGGCCTTATAACTATAACCATGATCATGTATATATATACACAAACATACGTATATATATCTTCCTTTTTTATTTATTTATATTTTCTTTAAAAGAATTAGGCACTTAAGGAAAAGCAGTTTTTCACACATATCAATATATTTCTCTATGGAGCCCACGTAGTAAAAGTGGGGGCTCATCTCTTGATGCTAAATATATGAGACTAGATTGAAGTGCAGGTTTGCAGGGCAGTGAATGTGAAACGGCTTGTTACATCGTTTTCATGATACATAGACCATAGTGGGTGAGTGGCGATGGAGGGATTTAAGAATGGCCGACCTGAGGTGGTTCCCCACTTTCTTGCTCTCGCTCCCATTCAGTGGTTCTGCAAATGGCTGTTCTCAAGGGGTGGTTTGGCTTGGCTTGTCTTTCAGGGGACTTGGGGAGGGCAAGTAAGAAAAAATAACCTCCCTCTAATCTTTCCCTAAAATAGCAATTGTTAACAAATTTATGTGTCCCTTTTTCTGTGCTCATTCTAGCATGTGCACACACACACACGCACATATTCATGGGTTTTTCTTTTGTTTACAACACGGGGCGTTCTAGCATGCATATTCCTCTGCAGCTTGCTTTTTTTGCTGGTTAATTTAACATTCTATCATGCCTAAATTTCCTCCAGGTGAATACAAATAGATCGCAACACTTTTTTTTTAACTGTGAGTACTGTTCCATAGCCTGAACGTGTCATGATTTACTCTACTCTTCTTACATAGATGGACATTAAAAGGTTTTGCAGACTTTGGCCAAGTAGAAGCAGTTTAGATCTAAAAACATTTGGCTAGGAACTGACTTCAGCCATTTTGAAACAGTTATTTTACCAAGGTCAGTCAAAGAACTAAACAGAAGCGCTGAAATCCCCATAATTCAGCTTTTGTGAGCCAACTCCCACTCTGTACACGCACACCTGTGCCTCTAGCAGTGTGCTGGGGAAAGGAGTGTGTGCAGCAAGAAGAGAAGGGATAGTGTGTCAGGGGATGTCTTGTTCATGGTCTTAATTCCACAAACATTTCGGGATCGACTTTGTGCCAGGTGCTCTCTGAGGTGCTGGGGATGCGGGAGCTTCCTGTGGAGTCGACTGCAGACCCCCGTCAGTACTCCATGGGAATATTGGGAGTGGAGAGTTGAGCATAATTTCTAGAATACCTAATATTGTTCATCGCCTTTCAGATATACTGCAATCTATGTGCACCATTTAAAAAAACCGAAAGCTCTGATTAAAGGTAAAGTCAGCAGCGTAACAGGTGCCGAGAAGGAGGAGTTCAAAGGCTGGAAGCGTTTAAGGAGGTCTGCAGGACGGGGTGGACTTGTAATAGGTGGTGACAGAGGGAGAAGCAGGCCGAGCGGACGAGGATGTAGAGGCACGGGGAGATCAGAGGCTCTTGTCTTCCATAGCCCGGCTGAGAGATACTGAGGGGCTGGAACTGTAAATGCACATTTAAGGGAAAATTCGGAGGCGGCAGACAAGGTAAGACCTGGCAACTACCTGATTTTTGGATGGAGGAAGGCAGACAGGCAGCAAAGATGACTCAGGTTTCTCACCTTAATAACTACGAGGAGAAGGGTGCCATTATCCGCAGTAAGAACAGCAGGAGGGGGCTGGCTTGAGGGGAAAGGTGAATTTGGTTGGAATATGTGGCGTTTGCGGTAATAGTAGGAGAGCTAAGTGAACAGATTATCTAGGCATTTGGAAATTCAAGTCTTAAGCTGCAGGACAAGGTGGTGGCTGGAGAGAATAGATTTGACAGTTTCTGAAGAGGCTAGTTTAGGTTGAGGGAGTGGATGAAATCAAGCTGGGGAAGGAAGAAGAGGCCCTTAAAACCTTGGTGACTAATTATATGTAAAGGGCGGCAGAAAGGGGCAGGGGCAGACATAAGGAAAAACAGGAGCGAGGAGACGGTCGGTGCTGTGTCACCAAACCGTGGGAGGAGACTTTATAAAGAGCACTCAGTCCACAGGGAGCCAGTGTCGAACTGAACTGGCCACCACACAGCAGGGAAAACCTAACAAGTTTAAGAGGAGGAATTTATGGCCCCGTTAGCAAGAGTCCCCGCCCTTCTCCAGGACCATGTGGAGCCTTTGGAACGGGAAAGGGGACCGTGGGCCTCGGCGGGAGAAGGAAACGGACCGTGACATCCAGGCTGAATGAGGAGGTGTGTGACCCCAGGACGGGGATGAGTGGGCCTGGCTGGCCTGCAGCCACAGTGGGATCACATCACAAGGGGAGGAAGTTGTACCAACAGGGAAGTGCCCATCAGTAAAGAGCAGGGTCAGCAAGTGCAGCCTGTTTTGTAAATGAAGTTTGTCCCCGAACCCAGGGGGTGTCACAAAAGTGGTTGCCACAAGGTGTTCCTTGCAGCAAGTAAGGGAGGCCAGGTTCATCTCCTCCTCATTCATGTTCATAAGCCTCCCCAAAGGAGGGCTGAGCCACGGCTTGGATACACTGGTCAGTTACATGTTGACGTGTCCTTTGCAGTTGGCTGCTTTCATCCCAGCTGAGTTCCTGTCGGCTCTTCCAGGTTACAGTTCTAGCTACAGAATGTTATGCTACAGTTTAACATCTAGCAAGAAATAGCATTTAGAGCTCCCTAGACCTTGAGACCCCTGTCCTGTCTAACAGTTTCCACGTTGTGTGTGGCTGCTTTTGTGCTGCAGTTGAAGATTGTCTCACCCTTTCCAGAAAAGGTTTGCCGGCCCCTGGAAGAGTCTCCGGGTTTGAGGTTTGGTGGTGGCCCCGCTGGAGTAACAGTGAGGCTGAGTGAGAAGCTAGACGAGTGGTGGTCATCGGGGAACTCCACAGCCAGGAGACCATGAGGGGGCGTGGCAGGGATGCTAAAACCCCCTGATTGCAACAGAGGATGTGGTTATTGAAAAAGGGTCCCGCCTGCAGGTCCTGGCCCCTCAGGAGAATCAGACAAGGGGACAAGCATGAGGAAGCATCGATCCCAGCTGTTGCCCCCTCAGCCTCACGTCCACCCCGCGCGCGCGCGCGCGCGCACACACACACACACACACACACACACACACACACACACGGCTGCGAGCCCGAGAGGAAGGTACAGCCCCACCCTGGATCTCCCACCTCCACCCCCGCCTGGGAGAGAGGATGAGCATGGGTGTGTGTGCTGGGGGGAGAGGTCACAAGTGCTCGGTGTTCTGGTAAATGTATGGCAGTTTGTGAGGACACGGTGTGGCTGTGCCCATGGCACTGGGTTCTGAAGGACACAGAATGTAACCATGGAAACAGCTGTTGGGAGGGAGCTAAGGGAGTGTGGGAGGGCGGGGCTGAGGTCTCCCGGAGTGACCCTGCCGGCTCCACTCACCCAGGTGAGCTGGTGGTTTGGTTAGAAGCTAGTGCCAGCGTCCCTTCCAAGCCTGAGCACCACCCAGGTCTGAGCACATGTGTCTGTCTTCTAAGGAACCTCCATCCGCCCTAAAACCAGATTCTGGCGGTGATGAGCCTGTGCTCCGGCTGCCCTTGGCGGGAGGGGAGGGTCTTCTGTCATAGCCGCACAGGACTGGCTTCCACTTACATCTCCTTTTGTTCTAATCACCCAAAGGATAGATTTTAGACACGAGGGGTCTGTGCTGCAGTCCATGCCCTGGTCCCCTGGCCCCTTTGCACTTAGGCTATTGTTCTCTTTTTGTTTTAATATATTTTTATTGATTTCAGAGAGGAAGGGAGGGGGGGAGAGAAACATCGATGAGAGAGAAATCATTGATTGGCTGCCTCCTGCACGCCCCCTACTGGGGATTGAGCCCGCAACCCAGGCCTGTGCCCTTGGCAGGAATCAAACCTGGGTCCCTTTAGTCCACAGGCTGATGTTCTATCCACTGAGCCAAACCAGCTAGGGCTCTTTCTGTTTCTTTTGGAAAGAAAACATCTGTTTGTTTTTATTTTTAAAGGGTAAGTGTTTTGCTGAGTGGAAGATTCATTCTCAGCTCCCTAAAGTTCTGCCAAAGGGAACAGAACGAGTTGGGTTGCTGGAGCGGCCGTGCTGCTCCTGGGAGCTCTGTGTGTTCACTTCCTGCTCCTCTCTCTCCTCTTTGGTGGGTGAACGGCAGTGCTTACGAGGTGGGCAAGCCATCCTTGCTGGGTCCCCAGCCCTCATCACACACACCTTCCCAGGCACTAGAAATCAGGGGCAGCACCCCCTCCCCTGCACCCCCCACAGGAAGAAGGGCCAGCCTCACCACTGCTCACGTCCCTGTTCGTCCTCTCCTTCTGCAGGGGTGTTCTTTCGGCAGATACTACCCCGGTCCACTTCAAGGCTATGAGTACAGCAAGCGCAGACACCAGCAGCCAGCGCCAGGATCTTATCCTCAGAGCTTCCAGCTTCAGCAAATAGAGTTTCTCAAGGGGCGGCTCCCAGAAGTGCCCCTCATTGGAAAGCAGGCACCACCACCACCGTCACCCCTCCTCCCTGAACCCTGGCCACGGTTTCCAGGACCACCTGCCCGAGGCTGGCAGCAGGAGATCTGGGGTGTCCCCAGGGTTGTGCCTCTCAGACACCAGGTACGCCCCAGAGGATTCTGGCCTCCTTCCCCACGCGGCAGGGCTCTGCCGTGGGGAGGTATTGATAGGCTGTCCTCACGTTTCCAGGCACTGAGCATCGGCCAGGATCAGGAACAGAGGGTCTTAGAGCTCCTGCAGGAGCTTGGCGAAGGGAAGGCCACCACAGCACATGACCTGGCTCGGAAGCTCCAGGCCCCAAAGAAGGAAATCAACCACATCTTATACTGCCTGGAAGACAGGGGTGTGCTGCACAGGGAGGCGGGAACGCCCCCTTTGTGGAGAATCGCAGCTCCCGTTCAGGCTCTGAACCAGCACAGCCGAGTAGCGACAGCAGACGTAGCAACAGCAGACGGCTGGAGCCAGGGAGCCCCAAACCCAGGCCCCAGCTGGGAAACCGCAGGCAGGAGCCCCGCGTCCGACTCGGAGGACCCCCCTGAGCCTGCAGACATGGCCGAGATCAAGGAAGACATCTGCAACCACCTGTTCGACGTGGTCAAGTCCTCCGCCCTGAATTTGGCTAAAAATATCGGCCTCTCGAAAGCCCGCGATGTCAACGCCGTACTGATTGACTTGGAAAGGCAGGGGGACGTGTACAGGGAAGGGACAACCCCTCCAATCTGGTACCTGACGGACAAGAAGCGAGAGAGGATACAAATGAAGAGAAGTACGAACAGTGTTCCCGAAGCCACGCAAGCTGCTATCCCTGAGACCAAAACAGACGCAGAGCTCCCCGCCTGTAACTCACCCGCGCCAGATGCCTCAAACGAAGCCGCACCAGATGCCTCAAACGAAGCCGCCACAGAAAAAGTGGAGAATGGGCAGGAGCCGGTCGTCAAGGCAGAAAGTAGGCCACCGGTCTCGCCAGAACCAGTGAAACCGAAACCACCTGTTTGTGACAATGGCCCCTCAAAACCTGGGTATGTGGACTTTGAGAATGGCCAGTGGGCCACAGATGACATCCCAGATGACTTGAATAGTATCCACACAGCCCCAGGTGAGTTTCGAGCCATCATGGAGATGCCCTCCTTCTACAGTCATGGCTTGCCACGGTGTTCACCCTACAAGAAACTGACTGAGTGCCAGCTGAAGAACCCCATCAGCGGGCTGTTAGAATATGCCCAGTTCGCCAGTCAGACCTGTGAGTTCAACCTCATAGAGCAGAGTGGACCACCCCATGAACCTCGGTAAGAGACCCCAGGAACCGTATGTACCTCGGGTTGGGCCAGGCGCCCTTGCTCCTGACAGTTTGCTGACTCATGAGCAGTGTTGTGTGGTGGCCCCCGACTTCTCCCTCTTCCTGTCTGCCCTCTGGCTAAAGCACCCTTGTTGGCCCTTCCTCTAGATCAGAGGTGGGGAGCCTTTTGTCTGCCAAAGGCATTTGGATATTTATAACATCATTTGCTTAACTATAATTCACTGAATATAAATTATGTCGCTATGAAAAGAGCTCCTAGATTTACTGGATTTTGAGTCCCGCCTGTAGTTGCCTTGGCAGGGCCAGACCAAATGATTTCGAGGGCTTTTATATGGCCCGTGGGCCGGACGTTCCCCACCCCTGCTCTAGATCTTGAGCAAGGAATGTAGACCTCAGACCAGCCAGAATCCTGGCTGAGCAAAGGGAAGGTTGACCCCATTGGCTAAAGTGAAGCTTCTTGGGAAATGCTTAGCTTTCATGCATCAATGTCATGTCTGCCTCTTAAGGCCAGAGGTCATGAAGACTCGGCTCCCTTGCCGTTCCCCCTTCCCCCCACTAAGTCCCCAGGGTGGTCCAGGAGCAGGTGGGTGGGGGCCGGCTGCACACACGAGCAAGGGCAGCTTGTGCTGCCAGCAGCGGTGGATTCAAACCCACCCCCAGCCCCCGTTCCGCGGGGAAAGGACGGTGTAGAGCGCGCAAGGCTGCCTGCCTACCGAGTGGCGGTCCTGATCGTACACACCTCCTCTGCGCGGATGGGTGGGCTCCACTTGCTACTGCTCCTAAGCTGTGAAACCAGAGGTGACCTCGCTCAGACAGCTGGCCGGCTCCTGCAGGCCGGCGGACAGATTGAGGAAGACAGGCAGGCAGGCCCAGAGGGAGCTGCTGAACCCTCTGACGCTGAGTGGCTGGCTGCACACCAGCTAGCGAGGGCGGGAGAGGCCATCCTAGGCTGTTTGCTAAGGGCAGGTTCCCAGCTTCACCGTTCTCCCTCCTGGCGCCCGTCTTAATCACTCGGCGATGGCGTTGCGGGAGAGCGTTAGGGAGAGGACGTGTGTCCGTCCAGAAGTGGCAGGGCCTGGGCTGGCTTGTTGGTTTGGCTGGATGGCCGTCATGCTCGCTCACGTTCCTCTGTCCCTGTCCCCAGGGTTGGGGACAAGCAGTGGGTTTGGTGGCTAACGTTTCTTTGGACTCCAGCTATAAGAAACATTGATGCCATATTCACATATTTCAGAAGACCCAGGAAATAAGAAATTTGACTTTTTCTAAATGAAATCCCAGATTGAGCAAAGAGCTGGACAAATTTGAAAGCTTGAACAAAGGAAGTCTAAGCTCAGTCCAGAGGCCTAGAACAAGTGCTTTTTGGTTTTCTACATACCAGGGACATTCCTTTCATCACAGGCTTCAGATAGAGCTTTAGAGTGACTCAACACAAACCGTACGAGTGGTGTGTCCTGCGGGTAGGCTGGGACAAACACAGGCCCCAGGAAGTGACAGGTGTCTGGGGCGGGGACTGCACTGTGAGAGCCTTCGCTTGCCTTAGGACCTGCCCTTGCGTGGCCAGTCTGCTGCGGCTGCTTTAGGAAGACGGCTTGGTTCCTAACAAGGCTGTAATGGTGACTTTAGCTCATCGTTTTTATAGACTTTATCTCAGTTCATTGTTGAGAGACAGTGGCTTTCCCCTGAGCTAGTCTCACATCACCTGTGGCTGTGTTTGCTCTAATGAGCCAGGGGGAGAGAGTCACTGGCTGCTTTGCTTCTGAAAAGCAGGGACAGGCCGAGCCTCCAAAGGACAGGAGTCCCTGGCCTGCCCTCCATGTCCTCCGCCAGTCAAACAGCCCCTTAGAGTAGCAGCAATTCCAGGGTGAAGATCTCTTTGGAGAGGGAAGAAGGGAGGCCTAGACTAGTGTTCACACATCTAATCACTTTCCATCAAGATTTAAATTCCAAGTGGTCATCAGTGGCCGAGAGTTCCCCCCGGCTGAAGCTGGCAGCAAGAAAGTGGCCAAGCAGGATGCAGCCATGAAAGCCATGACCATCCTGCTCGAGGAAGCGAAAGCCAAGGACAGTGGAAGACCCGAAGAATCCTACTACTCTTCCCTCGAGAAAGAGGCAGAGAAGGTAGGTGTCCGCCCTCTGCGAGGGTATCCGTTCCTTTCCCGTCGGTGAAGGAGCAGGGCTTTCTCTGGCCTTCTAGAAGCGTCTCGGCCCAGCAGCTGATGCTGTGTCTCAGAGTCAGCTGCCTCTGTGCCCTCAACCACCCCCTCACCAGGAGTTGAAAGAGACATGGACGATTACCAAGTCCAGTCTCCTCTCGCAGATAGGAAGGGAGACTCAGCCAGGCCCCAGTGGCTCAGTGGTTGAGCGTCGACCTAGGACAGTGATGGCGAACCTTTTGAGCTCGGCGTGTCAGCATTTTGAAAAACCCTAACTTAACTCTGGTGCCGTGTCACATATAGAAATTTTTTGATCTTTGCAACCATAGTAAAACAAAGATTTATATTTTTGATATTTATTTTATATATTTATATGCCATTTAACAAAGAAAAATCAACCAAAAAATGAGTTCGCGTGTCACCTCTGACACGCGTGTCATAGGTTCGCCATCACTGACCTATGAAGTCACGGTTCAATTCCTGGTCAGGGCACATGCCTGGGTTGTGGGCTTGATCCCCAGCGGGGAGCGTGCAGGAGGCAGGTGATAATGATTCTCTCTCATCATTGATGTTTCTCTCTCTCCCTCTGAAATCAATTAAAAAAATTTTTTTAAAAGAGACCCAGAACCTCTAACTCACCCTTTCCTCTGATGCTTAAAAAACCCCAGAGCCCTGTTCCTTCAGAAGCCAGCCTAATGTGTGGTTGGCCAAAAGAAGTTCTCCCCTCCTGTTCCCTCTCTGTGATGGACTAGCCAATGTTTTCTTACTATCTGTGCTGTGTTTTTTCTTGTCTCTCGTTTTCTGCAGACTGCAGAGTCCCCGTCCACCACCCCTTCAGCAACTTCCTTCTTATCTGGGAAGAACCCCGTCAGTACATTGCTTGAGTGTGTGCACAAGTTGGGGAGCTCCTGCGAATTCCGCCTCCTATCCAGAGAAGGCCCTGCCCATGACCCCAAGTACATCTCTTGTATCATGTATCTCTGCTGAGGTTTTCTCAAAAAAAGAGAGAGATACAGTTCTTCCTCCCTCCTCCGAGATGGCAGATGATTTCACAGAGCAGTCACTCCTGTTTTCAGTGTGGAAGACGGGGGGCCTTGAGGGCATGGTTGCTGCTCGTGGAGCAGAGAATCTGGGACTAGGAATTCAAAGGGCGAAGCAGGGACCAAGCACTAGGGAGGTACCCGCGTGGAGGTTTACTGGTGGTGGGACAAATCGGTGCAAGCCCTGGGCCTACCTGACAAGCTCTGCTCTGAGGCTCTGCAGACTTACATGTTCAAGAGGAGGAGGAGGTGAAACTAGGCCAATGCTTAAATGCTGAGTAGGGTCAGCCAGGCTCAGAGCCGGGGGGCAGGAGGAGGGAGAAAGGCGCCAGCTCTTCAAGGCACAGAGGTGAGGTGTGCAAGGAAGTGGCAAGTCCTAAAGGACGACCACTGACACAGGCTAGGTAAATCCCTCCATCGCCGCCATTTTAACCCTCTCCTCTCCCGCCAGGTTCCAGTACTGTGTTGCAATGGGAAACCACACTTTCCCCACCGTGAGTGCCCCCAGCAAGAAAGCGGCCAAGCAGATGGCTGCCGAGGAAGCCATGAAGGCCCTGCACGAGGAGGCCACCAACTCGGCATCTTCTGATAACCAGGTGAGGTCATTTTCGACTTAAAAGATGCTAGTCATGTTTAGCAACAGGAAGGCTTAGGATTGCCCAGGAGTCCCTCGGTTTCCTTAGTGTTTACGGTTCCTCTCTGTTCGGCTGATTCTCTTTCAGTCCGGAGGTACCAGCACAGAGTCATTTGATAACTTGGAATCGATGATGCCCAACAAGGTTAGGAAGATCGGCGAGCTCGTCAGATACCTGAACACCAACCCGGTGGGCGGCCTGCTGGAGTACGCCCGCTCCCACGGCTTCGCTGCTGAGTTCAAGCTGGTTGACCAGTCCGGACCTCCTCACGAGCCCAAGTGAGTGTTCCTGTCCCGACTGCAGCATGTGTCACAGGTGGGGTCCACCTGGAACCAGGGAAAGGAAGGATGTGCGTTAGCCGTGTCTCCGTGACCCCCTAGAACAGGGGTGGGGAGCATGCGGCCCGCGGGCCGTAACATCTGGTCTGGCCCTGCCAAGGCACCGTTACGGGTGGAGCTCGAAATGTAATAAACCTAGGAGCTTTTTTCATAGCAACGGAATTTTTAAGTTGATAATTTGGTATGGCCGGTGAATGCTGTTATAAATACCCCAATGGCCCTTGGCAGAAAAAGGTTCCCCACCCTGCCCTAGACGATGAGCCATCTTGAGATTATAGTCACTTTTCCAATGAGTATGATCCTTTTTAATTTCAACTAATTTTAATTTTCAAGAAAATCACTCAAGCTGATTCAAAAAGTATGCAACAAAAGGTCTCATTTCTAACACAGACTCTAGTTCCCTCCCCACACTCCCCATACACTATTACCAACTGACTGAGTCCCTCTAGAAGTTTCCAGGCATATATTAGCATGTTTTTCTTTTTGTTTTAAAAATAAGTATTTAACATATCTTCTGTGCCAGGCCTTGACTCCTTTCCTTACCAGTGTATCTTAGCGATCATTACAAATCAGCATGTACAGATCTGTCCAACTCCTGCACAGCTATTAAACCAGAGATATGAAAGGTCTTTTCTGAAACAGATACCCATGTAGTTTACCTAATTTAAGAAAGAGAATGTTGCTGCTGTTGAAGCACCCACCCTTACATAATTTATTTAACCAATTTCCAATGACATTTAGGTTGGTTTTGGTCTTACTATTAGTCTTACTATTAAAAACACTCCTGCAGTAACTGTCCTACGTATGTCTGCTTACATGTCTGTAGTACACATTTTCAGGAATTTCTGGGCAAACATGGGTCATGTACTTTTTTTAAGTTTTTTTTTAATAGGTAATAGACTATCCAAATTAAAATTATTCAAAAATTTAAAAATATATAAAGCTCATTCTCACCCATTCTCCCTTTGGCCCAACTCTCACCTACACACACACATACACCCACCCAACACACCAACATGTAGTAACTTTGTTATGTATCCTTTCATAGTACCCTCATATAAATACAAGGAAGTATAGATATTGATCTCCAGCTTGCTCTCCACGTATAACAGTATTACCTTGGAGAGTTTCCATGTTACTTTGTATTCTTTGTATATGGCTACAAAGTGCAGTGTGCCAATGTCATGATTTATTTAACCAGCCCTTATTGATGACCACTTGGATTGTTTCCAAACTTTTGCTATGATAAACAAGGCTGCAATGTTTATGTACATACAAAATTTTTCGCAAATATTGCCAAACTTTCCTCCAGTGAGAATTATACCAGTTTATGCTTATACCAACAATACAGGGTGGGCAAAAGTAGGTTTATAGCTGTGAGTACACAGAGTTTATGCTTATATTATTATTTTATTAATTATTGTATTATTTCCATATGAATAATTTTCAAACCTACTTTTGCCCCACCCCATATGTAAAAATGGCTTTTCCCTTACACCATGACCAATATGGTATTATCAAGATTTTTATCTTTGCCATTCTAAAATGTGAAAAACGGCACCAAAGATTATTCTACATTCAGATATTTATCATAATTTACCATATTAATAGATTAAAGGAGAAAAACCAATCGATGTATCTCTCACTTCACTGTTTCTCTTTCCCTCCTTTCCATTCTCTCTGAAAATCAATGGAAAAAAGATATCCTTGGGTGGGGATTTTTTTTAAAAAAAAAACCTAGTACTTTGACCAGCGTGCACCCCACTTTAGAACAGTCAACATCGACGAGGCCAGAAAAGGTCCTCTCCTGGGCACGATGCATTTAGGATGTGTCACGGGCTCCACCCTTGGTTAAAGCCACCGGCTCCTCGTTCACACCCTTCGCACTCCCCTCGTTCTTTAACCTCCTCCATCTGTGGCAGGTTTAGTCCATTTCCTCTTTCACTTCTGTAAAGTTTTCCATACAGTCCTCCCTAGGGCTTCAAATCAGTTATTCACTCAGAACCTAAGAACTCACTGTGAACCAGATTAAAGATGAAAAGTGCCCCTGAATGCACTGCAGACACAGAAGCGCAGCACAGGGCTTCCTGGAGGTGACTGCAAGGGACTGTGGGGACACAGTGCACATTGGCCAGTGCCCCTGGGGGGTCGAGGAAGGTTGCACTGAGGAGGGAAAATACTAATTTAGAAGCTACGTTTATTGAACGTCTGGCACAATAACACACTTTACTTCTTCTTAATGTGAATCATGCTGGGTCCTCTCTTTTTCCTTTCTCTCTGTCCTTCTTGGCAACCTTCACTAATTTTTTCTTACCATTTTTGTTTGTTTGTTTTTATCCTCCCTCGAAGATATTTTTCCATTGATTTTTAGAGAGAGTGGAAGGGAGGGGAGAGACAGAAACATCGATGGGTTGCCTCCTGCATGGGACTCGACCGGGCTGGGGATCAAGGCATGCACCCTTGACTGGAATCGAACCCACGGGCCGACGCTCTGTCCACTGAGCCAAACCGGCTATGGCTTACGACTTTTAATATCAAAATGCTGGAGACCTTTTCAGAGCGCCAGACTCCTCGATCCAGCTGCTTGCTTGCCGCTTCTTGGACGGACATCTCAAAAGCAGCACTTTGATTTTTGCTCCCTCAACCTCTCTGCCCTTGTCCTTCCATCTCAGTAAATGACACCACTCTCCATCCGTGAGTTCTGTTAGGTCTACAATTTCCATCCCAAATCCTTCCTCGTCTTTCCAGCTCCACTTACCCTCTAGGCTAAGCACTATCTTCTCTCACAGAACCCAGGGCAGTAGTCACCTGACCTCCCTACTTTAGTCATTCAACCAGTATTTGTGGAGTACATCTTATTTGTTAGTGCAGGAGCCAGATAGTCATCAACAGTCACGTAAGGAAACGTGAGCTCTCATGTTCGATATGTATGACAAAGGGCTCGAGTGGCATGTGCATGACCCGAGTCCGGAGGGGCGAGGGCTTCGCTGAGAAGGAGGGAGATTAAGAGGGAAGAGGGGGGTTCTAGGCAGAGGAGATAGTCGCCTACGGTGCTGCTGCTGCGGTGCGAGGAGAGCAGAGCTGCTAGGCAGCTGCAGGAGGCCTGGTGGGCGGAGCAGACAGCACAGGGCGCCCGGCCGGTGAGACGAGCTGATGGGAGGCCACAGGCCTTGGAGGCGTCCTGCTGCTGCCTTCCCAGCCGTGAAAGGTTCTAACTGAGGGGCTGCCGCTTGCCTCCACCCCGGTGTTCTCTTCCCAGCCTTTTTCCTACTGCATTTTTATACTAAGTTTTCTTTCCTACTCTGAGAAAACCATTTCAGACCTTTGCCTCTTTCTTCAAATTTCCACCAAAATCCCTCTTCCTCACTCTAAACTGGTGATCTTAGTTCACACTTAATTGAGAAAATAGCAATAATCATATGACAAGTACTTCACCTTGGCCATCAGCAAATCCACCTCCCTACCTGCTTCTGTGCCTCTGTCTGCACCACCTGCAGGAAGCATCCTCCTCCATCGCTGTGCCTGGGCCCCTTCCCCCTCGTCCGCCCCTTCGGGTCCCTCCCTCCCTCCCTCGGCACCAGGCTGGTACTTCTGTCAGCCTGCAGCCTCCCGACTTCGGCACCTTCCCTTGAGCCCACCTCATCTCTCTGCTCCCCTCCCAGCCAAACCTCTCAATTATTTGTAGTCTTTGTCTTCACTTTCTTAACTCATTCCAGGAGCTTTTGTCCCCATCGTTGTGCTAAAAAGGCTAACCATCAGCCACTTGTGGTTATTGAGCATTTGAAATGTAGCTAGTATGACTGAGGAACTGAATTATTAATTGTATTGAATTTTAATCAAAGTAATATGCCTCGTGTGGCTAGTATCTACCATACTGGACAGTGCGGCTCTAAGGATTCTAACTGCACAATTCACAGATTTTATCATCGATACATACATGATACATGTGCAAACACATGAACAGCCGTGAAATTCTCCACCTGGCGGAGACCCACCATGCTAGCCCCGCCCCCTCCAGGGTCTTTCGGCCCCTGTCCCTGTCCTTCACCGGACATCAGCCCACCGCCCTGCAGCACCTCTGGCACCAGCACAAGAGTGAAGGCGGTCAGTGCCTTGGATGAGCAAGGACTAGCGAGAAGCTCGGTTCCCGTTACCGCCTGGGCTGCCCAGCCTCGATCTGAAGCCTTTCCCATACGCAGGTGGATTAGCCAAAGCAGGGTCTCCAACCCGCAGATCAGGGTGTTTGAAAGCTAGGCTTCTTGAACTCTGGTCTGAGAGACGCTCCAGCCATTTTGCTCCATCCTGCTCTTCCCTCTATATGTGTGAGACCCCCACCAGAAAAGGAGGCCCCCCCACCCCCGGGCCCGCAGCGGTACTGCCCACCTCCCTGCTTACTCAAGCCCTTTAAGCAGAGTCACATGCCAAGGTGCTCTCCCGTCCCCCATAGCCATCCCAAGGCTTCAGGAATCGAAAAACAGCTCCTCATGAAAGTTTGGTTCCCTGGTCTAAGGCAGACTTGACGTTCTGACCTAAGTAACAGTCCAGGTTATATCCGAATCTAGCAAAAACCACACTGCGACCCAGGAATGTCCAAAGTCCAGGCACTGCTGCCTTGGAGAGCTGTGATGGGGCTGGGGCTGATGTTGGCTGCCTCTTAAGCAAAACTTGCGTTTCCTACACCTGCCAGCAATTCAGATGCTTGTCTTTGTCCCCTGCCTCTCATCCCGAAGGTTTGTTTACCAAGCAAAAGTTGGGGGTCGCTGGTTCCCAGCCGTCTGCGCGCACAGCAAGAAACAAGGCAAGCAGGAGGCAGCGGACGCCGCCCTCCGCGTCCTGATTGGGGAGAACGAGAAGGCAGAGCGCATGGGTTTCACAGAGGTAACCCCAGTGACAGGGGCCACTCTCAGAAGAACTATGCTCCTCCTCTCGAGGTCCCCAGATGCACAGCCAAAGACAGTTAAGCCGTCTACTTTTGTGCTATCTTCCTTGGGGGTCCAGCCAGCTCCGTTCCGGGTGGAGTTAGCTTTCCGTTGCTAGTATGTGCATTATTCCTGGGCTTTAATATTAGCCTCCTAGAACGTGGGAGGGGACACCAGGTCTGCGAGGGGACAGGACGGTTCACCGTCGAGTGAGCGCGCTCTCCCCGCCCACTCTGAGGCGTGGCGGCCGCAGCCCAGCTCCGGGGCCCTGACTCGGCCTCCTGTCCCCGCAGCTCCCTCTCACCGGCAGCACCTTCCACGACCAGATAGCCATGCTGAGCCACCGGTGCTTCAACGCGCTCACCAACAGTTTCCAGCCCTCCTTGCTGGGCCGCAAGATCCTGGCTGCCATCATCATGAAGAAAGACTCCAAAGACCTGGGAGTCGTGGTCAGCCTGGGGACAGGTGGGTGAGGCTGCCCCGCCCCCACCACACGGTGCCTGGAGGTGGCCTTGTCCTCTCCTGGAGTCCCCTGGGGCGAGTTTACGATGGGAACACGGGCGATTACATGTCCGTTTAGCTCCAGATCATTGAGAGGGCGGGGTGCATGCTCATCCCCAGGGAAGGGAGGACGGGAGTCAGGATCTGATGGAGTGCGGCCGCACCGCCTTCACGCCCTAAGACCAAGCAGGCCCCCCCCTCCCCCATTCATCGTCGCTGTCCTTTGGACATTCACACGTCCTTCCTTCCCGTCCCGCCAGGCAATCGCTGTGTGAAAGGAGACTCCCTGAGCCTGAAGGGCGAGACCGTCAACGACTGCCACGCGGAGATCATCTCCCGCAGGGGCTTCATCAGGTGAGCGGGTCGGCCGGCACCTCCCACCCCCACGGCGGCTCTGACACCCCCAGACGGGCCGGCCGTGACCACGGCGACAGCCTTTGCACCTGGGACCAGGCTACACCACTGCTCGGCCGGCTGCTACGTGCCCTCGCTTTCTGGGCCAACTCTGCTTCGGGCCTTTTTTAAAAAGGCCCACAATGGCCTCCTGGTCCTGGGCCTCCCCTCTGCTGTGAGGGTCTGTAAACAGCCCTGGCCGCCAGCCGCCGCCTCAGCCACCTCTCCTTCCACTGACGAGAGGCCCAGGGAGAAGCCGCTGTTCTGCCCGGCACCCCTGCTCCTGCCAGAGCGGGAGCCCTTGGCAGAAATGAACTGACCCGAAAGGCTAACTTGGCTTTAAGAAATGCCGAGGCCCGAGGAGTCCCCGGGCCTTCCTGCCCGAGAAACTGAAAGGGCTGCAGCGTTAGGCGCCTCCTTACTGGGGGCAGATCCCAGAAGCAGCTGCCCCCCAGGCTCCCACTGTCTCCGACCCGACTTCCTCCTGCAGGTTTCTCTACAGCGAGCTGATGAAGTACAACCCCCAGACGGCGAAGGACAGCATATTTGAGCTCGCGAAGGGAGGGAAAAGGCTGCAGATCAAGAAGACCGTGTCGTTCCACCTCTACATCAGGTCTGTGCCGCCCGAGCGGGCCCTGCCGGCTCCAGGGCGGGGTGTGGAATGCTCTCCTCGTCCGTAAACAGCGAGTCCATGGGCCCCACTCCGCTCTGTACGGACCTGGAATGGAATGACTCCCACATACGCTTCTGCCCACCCCCGTCTCCCACCACAGGGGACAGCTCTTGAGCCCAGGGGAGGGGAGAGAAACCTCTGCCTGGGCGAGTGTTAACGGGGGCCTGTCCTGCAGCACGGCCCCGTGTGGGGATGGCGCGCTCTTCGACAAGTCCTGCAGCGACCGCGCGGTGGAGAGCACAGACCGCCACTACCCCGTCTTCGAGAACCCCAAGCAAGGCAAGCTCCGCACCAAGGTGGAGAACGGTGAGTGCGCGCCGCCTCCCCACACCAGGGCTCTGCTGAGCCCAGCTCCTCCGGGGGCCCCGGGCACCGCTGCCGGGGTTTTGCCATTAATTGCAGGGGTTGGAGGGTCCTGTTTACAGGGAGAGGGAAGGTCGGGGTGGGGGAAACGTGCGCAGGAAGATGAGGATCAGAGAGGAGGCAGATTTGCCCTCGCCCTGAGAGAGCCTGGCTGGAAGTAGCGACATGGGAGTCGGCTCCCAGCTAGTCCTCTCACAGCCATGGGAATGGGTAGAGCCGCGCAGGGCGTGCTGCGGCCCAGGGCCGCTGTGGGTCTGACCCAAGCTCTCACGCAGGGGAAGGCACCATCCCAGTGGAGTCCAGCGACATTGTGCCCACGTGGGACGGCATTCGGCTCGGGGAGAGACTCCGCACCATGTCCTGCAGCGACAAAATCCTCCGCTGGAACGTGCTCGGCCTGCAAGGGGCACTGTTGACCCACTTCCTGCAGCCCGTGTACCTCAAGTCAGTCACACTGGGTAAGGAGCCCATCCTGGGAGCCAGACCAGCCTGTCATTCTAGGCCCAGATCTCAGCAAACCGCATGCTTCGTTGCCAGGAGTTAGCACAATGTCTCCACTTTTCGAAGTGTGTGTGAGTCAGTCATTGATGCTGAGCGTCCATCTGTCATGACGGGAAGACTGGTTTAGGCACAAGCCCAGGTGAGGGACGTGCCAGGCAGGTCTCTCCAGATGAGTCCCTGAAACAGCGGCTACAACGGCAGTGTCTTCCTTTTCTTGACCTCCACAGCCCTCAGCCTTCCCGGTTCATTCCTGGTGCCAAACGTGTGCTTTTTCTCACACCCAGGTTACCTTTTCAGCCAAGGGCATCTGACTCGTGCCATTTGCTGTCGTGTGACGAGAGATGGGAGTGCGTTTGAGAATGGACTGCGCTATCCCTTTGTTGTCAACCACCCCAAGGTGCTATAACCCCGTCTGCTTTTCCCTCGCCATTTTCTCCTTCTCAAGCCATCTGTTCGCAGAGCAAAAAAGTCCGGTGTGGCCCAGGGAGCCTTAATTGGTATCCCAAGAACCTACCCTTTTCTCCTTTGAATGCCAACAGCGTTCCTCCTTTTAGTCTGGAATTAATTTCCATCAAAGTGGGGTTAGTGTGCCTAGAGTTTCAGCCCCATAGAATCCTACATAAATGAGGGGCAAGGTCCCGAGCCCTCACTCCCTTTGCCCTCTGAGACTCGGGTCCCTGCTTCTAACCTTTTTCCTGAGACGTGTCCGTCCTCTCCCGCTGCTCCTGCGACTCCTAGGTTGGCCGGGTCAGCGTCTATGATTCCAAAAGGCAGTCCGGGAAGACCAAGGAGACGAGCGTCAACTGGTGTTTGGCTGACGGCTACGACCTGGAGATCCTGGATGGCACCAGGGGCACCGTGGACGGGTAAGGAGCAGGGAGCACGGAGTGGCTCACAGGGACGGCGTGGTTGCTGGCCTCCGGGCTTCCGAGCTACCCACCCGCCACGGCGGCCCCGGCCCTCCTTTTCCGGCCCTGGCTGAGTAACGTTTCTGTTTCCCCAGGCCACGGAATGAATTGTCCCGGGTCTCCAAAAAGAACATTTTCCTCCTATTTAAGAAGCTCTGCTCCTTCCGGGGCCGCAGGGATCTACTTAAACTCTCCTATGGTGAGGCCAAGAGAGCTGCCCGTGAATACGAGATAGCCAAGAACCACTTCAAAAAAGGCCTGAAGGACATGGGCTATGGGAACTGGATAAGCAAACCTCAGGAGGAAAAGAATTTCCACCTCTGCCCAGTATAGTGAGACCCGGCCTGGCGGGCGGCGGGCGTGTCACACGGGCGAGAGCCAGGGCGTAGCATTCCTCGTATTAGTCAAGGGTTTTGTTTTTTTAATTTTTCTTTTATTTTCTCCTTTTTTTTTTTTTTTTTTAATGGAACCACAATTGGTGATACTGAGACCTCGGGTTCCTAGTTATCCTGCTTTCTTTGGGAATACCGGGCCAGGTCTCACCAGGCCCCTTCTCTTTTCCCAAGCAAAGAGGTAGAGACCTGAGGGGAGAGAAAAGGGGTCTCTCTCCTTCAACCAGCGCGGAAGCCGTCACTGAGCACCCGCAGCCCGTCTCCTCCTCAGTTGTTGGGGGTCCCATTTCCTGCCCCTCAGTGTGCTACCCTGGCCTCCTGAGGTCTTGATTAGGTTCCAGTCAACTCTGTGAGTCACATCAGGAACTGATTTCATTTGCGGATTCTGCAAGCCCCTCCGCCCCGTCGATTCCTTCCTGTGGTCAAGTTTCTCATTTTCCTCCAAGAGGGTAAAGAGGAGACATCTCTAAGCGCAGGAGGAGAGCCCTGCGGCCCCGGAAGGAGCAGAGCTTCTTAGAGCCAGCTGAGGGAGGTGCAGCTCAGGTGCCCCTGCAGCTAGCAGACCGTTTCCCAGGGAGCTCAGGCCGGCCAGGGGAGCAGGCAGGCTCCCAGCTGCCCCTCCTACAGCATTCCTAGGAATGCGCCTGCAGTGGGGGTGAGGGCCTCGGGGCAGATCGCCTCTGGACTCGGCAGGAACAAGGCAGAAAGTGACCTGGTCACAGCACTCTTCCACCCGCAGGGCTCCCTTGACAGCCACACCCAGGGAAGCTCTTGGAGCCGCGGGTGGATTAGGAGTCTGTAAAAGAATGCCGTAAGAGTCGGGTCTTAACTGCTACAGATAACCTGCAGTTGCACAGATTTAGATTCAGATGTAATTTTTCAAGTGCTTTTGTTCTGCCATAGAGCTTCAGAAGGTCTTTGCGGGCAGGTCACAGGGGACCTTAGGGGCGGACACAGGACTGCAGCTGTAGGTGGAGGGCAGGTTGTCTGCAGATCCTGTGAGGTGGAGCCCCGGGTCTACACCTCAAGCTAATGACGCCTGTGGTCAGAGCCGTCGGCCTCCCTCTGGGCCCATGTCAGGCGGATGTACATGCTCCAGAGAAGCACAGAGGCCCTGCCACTCAGCCCGGAGCCGGCTCTTCCTCTAGAGCAAGCATGTCAAACGCGTGTTTGAGGCATGCGGCCCATTGGCCACGAGTTTGACAGGCTTGCTCTAGAGGGTCCCTCAGTCTTTACCTGTGAACATGCTGAGCCAGCAGCCTCACACCACCTTTCACCCTCCCTCACTCCTCACTACTGACGAGTGAACTCCCATTGGTCCCACCTCTTCAGCAATGGATACATCCACATTCACACTTTTCTTGTGGCTGCTGTTCCCCAAGATTGACCAAATGCGAAAACCCAAGTTTCATGATGCACTAAGGACGTCTCCATGGGAGCTGGCAGGGGAGCGGTGCTGTCCTCCGGAGGGAGGTGCCTGCCCGCCCCGGTCCTGTGACAGCTGAAGGCACAGGGGTCAGTCCTGCCTCGGAGGCAGCCGACCTGGTTCTTGAGGCTGAAGCGTGGTGCCCACTGTGCCTCTGAACCTGGGCCCCTCTGGGCACTGGGGCCTCCTGCAGAGCACGGGGCTCTCCAGAGACCAGAGCCCCGCTCACCCAGGCTCTCGTCTGGCAGCCGTGCAGTGTTTGGTTTCTGCTGTAGGAAGAGAGCCGGGCACCTCACCCCCGTGTCAGCCCTGCACGGCTGTAGCCCGTGCCCCTCGGGGTCACAACACAGGAGGCAGAGCCCTGCCTGGAATGTTCTCACCTTCTGTCCAATCTTTGTTTCTAATAAGCAGGACCCCCTCCCCCTTTTTTTAAAAATGATTTTGTAGTTGATTTGTCTGAACTGTGGCTTTTGTGCATTCCTGGAATAATCACTTGTAAAAACTGTCGCTGCTTGACGCTGTTTCCTTTACTCCCTCGGAAGAGACTCTGTTGGGTTTTGGGGTCGTAGCAGTGACTCCAAGAGCAGAGTGGGCAGAGCCCGAGCCTGGACTTGGGTGCCATCGGCTGCAGTTTTTAAATTCCGCTTTTATGTGTCTCCCTGATAGGTGACTAACATACATTCCTTCTAAAGAAATAAAGAATCTGAATTGGTAGAAAACTTCAAGTCTTGGTTTCTTGGAGGAGGGGAGAGTGGGGACGGAGGGATTTCTGGCACCAGCACTAGCTGCGTCTGATACTTGGGGAGAAGGCCATCCCCTGCCTGCAGAAAGGTGCCATTTCAGTGCACCTACCTGGGAGCTGAGCTTGCGTCCGGGCGGGGTGAAGTACATCAG
>NW_005359478.1:1563868-1564315 GCF_000412655.1 Myotis brandtii | reverse complement strand
CAATCAGAGCCCGCCCCTTAAATGTCTTGTTCCCAGAGACTTGATAGGCAAGATTTCAAAGCCCAGAGTAAGAAAAGAGGCCATGAGACAGTATCACAAATCACCTACAGAATCCCACCTCTCCTTGAGGGATGTGTTTACAGCCCCTCCCTCGCACACACACCCCGCCCCAAAAGGTGTTTCGCATGCAGGGATGTGCCGCCTGAACCAGGACTGGCTGGGTGGCCGTCTCAGGAGGCGGGCCATTGCCTTTTACTGCATAGCTGGCATCCAGAATATTTCTTCGTCTTGAATTTCAAAGAGAATGCACCACTTGCCACATTGTAATTTAGTCCAGAATTTCTACAAGACTCATGCTTGACCTTTTAAGAATGATACGGTAGAGGACACAAGGGTGAGGCTGTCACAGCAAAGCCTCCTTCCTCATCCATTACACAGACGCAGCAG
>NW_005359478.1:1561780-1563854 GCF_000412655.1 Myotis brandtii | reverse complement strand
TTGGGGGCACATTAAGTAAGGACCAGAAGAATTCTGGGTGTGGCTCAATCTGTTGAAATGGTGCTGGGTGAGCTGGACAGCTTTTAAACGCAGGGAAGGATTATGGGTCTGCTGCCAGGATGTGCCAGGAGCGCCGCTGTTCTGTTCTCAGGCAGCCCCTGGCTCCACCCAGAGGGATGGAGTGTCCAGGACTTTTGAGAAAGTGGGCAGTTTCCCACCTACTAAGGCTAGTGCCAGGCGTGTGGGCTGTCCCCACCGCCCGCCTTAGGCGGGAAAGTAGACTGCCTGTGGAACCACAGGGTTTTCCTTAGTGCCTTTCCTTAGTCGACCCTGCCTTTCATCCAGGAGGCCCACCATTTAATGCCGTTTCCAGGATTTGGGTCCAGATCAAACCAGTGTTCCGGGAGCAGGTCTGGCCTACACGCAGACTACAGCCTTGACTTCCCAGCGCGCAGGGGCTGTGAGAGGAGGTCCCTAGCCCCCTGCCTCTGCCCTGCCCTCCAGGGTCCTCCCCAGGAGCTATCTCTGGGCCTGTCTACTACAGGCCTAGCCATTTGGTCATTTCATTTCCATCTAGTGAACAAATCACAATAATTGCACTATTACCACAGAACTTTTCTTTGGGTTCTTCTACTGTCTTTAACCTCATGATGCTTTTTTCCCAGCATTCTCTGATTTTCCCATATTTGCCAACCAGGGTCCTCCCTGCCCCCCAATATAACAGATAAGATGTCTTTGGACACAACTTGTCTTTACAAGAACCTTGAGTTCCTAACAAGGAAGTCCGCTTTCACCACTCTTATTCAACATAGTACTGGAAGTCCTAGCCACAGCAACCAGACAAGAAGAAGAAGTAAAAGGCACCCAAATTGGAAAGGAGGAGGTAAAACTCTCATTATTCGCAGATGATATGATATTGTCCATAGAAAACCCTAAAGACTCCACCAAGAAACTACTAGATTTAATAAATGAATTTGGCAATGTAACAGGCTACAAAATCAACACCCAAAAATCAATGGCTTTTTTATACACAAATAATGAATTCTGAGAAAGAAATATAAACAATCCCATTTACCATTGCAACAAAAAAAAAATTAAGATACTTAGGAATAAAATTAACCAAGGAGGTAAAAGACTTGTACTCTGAAAACTACAGGACATTGAAAAAAGAGATAGAGGAAGGTAGAAACACATGGAAGATTATACCATGTTTATAGATTGGTAGAATTAGCATCATTAAAGTGCTCATACTACCCCAGGCAGTCTACAGATTCAATGCAATCCCTATTAAAATACCAACAGCATATTTCACAGATCTAGAGCAAATACTCCAAAAATTTATATGAAACCAAAAAGGATCCCAAACAGCTGTAGCAATCTTGAGAAAGAAGAACAAAGTTGGAGGAATCACAATATCAGATATCAAGTTATACTACAAAGTCACCATAATCAAAACAGCCTGCTACTGGCACAAGAACAGGCATATAGACCAATGGTACAGAACAGAGACCCCAGAAATCGACCCAAACCATTATGCTCAATATTTGACAAAGGAGGCAATAACATACAATGGAGACAAGATAGTCTCTTCAATAAATGGTGTTGGAAAAATTGGACAGATCCATGCAAAAAAATGAAACTAGACCACCAACTTACACCATACACAAGAATAAACTCAAAATGGATAAAAGACTTAAATATTTAAGTCAGGAAACCATAAAAATCCTAGAAGAAATCATAGGCAGCAAAATCTCAGACATCTCTCATGGCAATAGGTTTACAGATACAGCTCCTAGGGCAGAAAACTAAGGAGAAAATAAACAAATGGGACTACATCAAAATGAAAAGCTTCTGCACAGCAAGAGAAACCAACAAAACAAAAAAGGAGCCCACTGTCTGGGAGAACATATTTGTCAATGATACATCTGATAAAGGGTTAATATCCAAAATAGATAAGGAACTCATACAACTTAACAAAAGGAAGACAAACAATCCAATTAAAAAATGGGCAAAGGACCTAAATAGACACTTCTCCAAAGAGGACATACAGATGGCCAAGAGACATATGAAAAAA
>NW_005359478.1:1561170-1561645 GCF_000412655.1 Myotis brandtii | reverse complement strand
CTAAGAAACCCGAAACACCAATCAGAAAGAATGTATGCACCCCTATGTTCACAGCAGCACAATTTACAATAGCTAAAATCTGGAAACAGTCCAAGTGCCCATCAGTAGACGAGTGGATAAAAAAGCTATAGTACATTTATACCAAGGAATACCATGCAGCAGTTAAAATGAAGGCTCTCTTACCCTTTGAGACAGCATGGTGGGACCTGGAGAGTATTATGCTAAGTGAAATAAGTCAGTCAGAGAAAGACGAGTATCACATGACCTCACTCATATGTGGAATCTAATTAATAAACTGATGAACGGAGTGGATCCAGAGACATGGAAGCATGGAACAGAGTGCAGAATCTCAGAGGGAAGGCGGGGGAGGGTAGGTGGGTGGGAAGTGATCAAAGAACTTGTGTGTGTGTGTGTGTGTGTGTGTGTGTGTATATATCTTCTATGGACATGGACAATACGGTGGTAAAGGCCTGGG
>NW_005359478.1:1556845-1561120 GCF_000412655.1 Myotis brandtii | reverse complement strand
GGGGGGGGGGGGGGGGGGGGGGGGAGGGGGGGGGGGGGGGGGGGGGGGAGGGATATATGTAATACTTTCAACAATAAAGTTGTTTTTTTAAGTAAAAAAAAAAAAAGAATCTTGAGTTCCTAATGAGTCTGGCCTGGAGTGGGCTAGACCAGTGCAAATATTGCAGGAGCACAGACAAAGGAGGCCAAGCAGGCAGGTCGGGGAGAGGGGCACCAAGGGCAGATCCGTGAGGTGTCCCAGACCTACAGCCCCTGAGGAACCATGTGACTGTCACACAGACCTCTTGGACCTGTTGGGATGAATATTAAAATTCACTGCTGAGCACTGTTCATGCCTGGTGTTGTCTGGAGCTGTGATGGCAGCCAAGCACCCCCTCTCTCAGAGTGCAGGGTTGCCATTAATCACGCGGCATCTGTGAGCTGCACGTCGGCGATGCCCATCTACCTGTGGCCTGTTATTGCCTGGGAGGCCCAGAAGGACCTCGTGTTGCCACCTGCATTGAAAGCCAAGCTGAGGTGAAGAGGGAACGTGGACAGCGATTCCCATGATCTCTCAGAGGACGCGAGAGTAAAACCTGCCTTCCGGTGAGTGAGGCCTAAGAGACCACTGGGGAACCGGCACACAGGCTCTAGTGTCTGCTCTGGAATTGGAGAACCCATGAACCGAGCTCCTGCTAGGCCTGAAGACCGCAGCTTCTGCCAACAAGGACACAATGTCTGATGCTTCATGGGAAAGTACAGTGGGGCCTTGACTTACGAGTGTCCCGACTAAGGAGTGTCCCGACTAACCAGCTGTCTCTCGGCTGATTTTTTGCATTGAGTTGATAGAGTAACTTGAGTTAACGAGCTCCTTAACGCGCTCGGTCTCTGAACTAAACTCGTAAGTCAAAGCCCCACTGTACCTGGAGGAACAAGAGTCACACAAACTGCCTGCAACACCTGCTTGCCCATCGTAAGGAGTTAGAAAAGCAGGAGGAGCCCCATGGAAAAAGCTCAAGTGTTAGGACCACAGACCCACCATCTAAAGGCAATAACAAGTCTTCCCCTTGTAGTGGGTCACAAAGTCAGCTGCTTAAGAATCTTAACGGCCTCCACTTGTCAGAAGGCTGCTTTTCTTCGTTGGTGTGGGGACAAATAATCTGTATTTACATTATTTAAAAAAACAAAACAGGTGACTGCTTGTCCTGTCTAGTCTGGGAGGGTGAGTGGGAGGCTGTGACACCAGCCCAACACGGCCTAGAAGCAGAGGGCGACACCTGGACCCGGGCCACCCTGGCTCGGGAATGAATTCAGAAAAGACCCTGGGAGCCCCTCTCTTCCCTTCCACCCGTCTCGGCCGCGGGAGAGCTCGGACTCTGGGGTCCTGAGTCAGGTTTCGGGCCCAGCCCGGCTCAGCGGCTGTCGCTTGGTCTCTGAGCCCTGTTTTCTGTCTCCAGGCCCCTTCCCTGCAGGGTTGTCGTGAGGAATAAAGACGGTGCAACTGACGCCCGTGGCACAGAGCAGGCCCGTGGTAAACAGTCGTTGATACTGCAATTGGGAGGAGACCGAACGGGGTCAAGGCTCCCCAAACCCCTAGGGCACCCCCAGTTCCTCGGAGGGACGCAGCCTCTCCTCCGAAGACAGCCCTGCTCTGCAGCAAATGCCAGCTGGGGGCTGCCCGTGTCCTGTTTGCTTTTACATTTTCAATAACGTGGTACCAGCTGTTCCAGTATTAGCTCCCGAGCGGCCAGGGAGCTGCCTTCGCCCTGCTGCAGTGCCAGCTGTCAAAAGCAGAGTCTGTACAGGCGCTCCTTTCAGACAAAAATGGCTATCAGGCCGCCTGTGGTCTCGCCTTTTCTGATGGAGACCATCCCAACTCGTCCCCTCACTGCCCGCCTCCCAGGCCACCTCACTCAGGTTGCAATTGGCGTCTCTCCCTCTTCAGACCGGGGGCCTCCCGTCCTTGCCCTGATTCTCTCTAGAAACAGCCCCACCCAGGAAGGGGCAAGGTGCTGCCCAGACAACGCCAAGGGATGAGGACAGAGGACCTGAGGCTGGACGAACCTGGTTCTCCAAAGCTTCCCGCGCCCTGAGGGTTCAGACCCTGCGCTGATGCGCTGATACCTAACACCTGGCCCAGCAGTGGCGTCCTCCCCTCCCCACTGGGATGGTCCCAGAGGGCTGAAGCCAGAGATGGAGGGAATGGCACTGCCCAGGGACCCTGCCTGGTTAGCCCCTTTGTATTCGACGATCCCTCTCTTCCCTGCTGCAGCCCCCAGCCCACTCTCTCACCCCCGTGTTACAGGTGAGGCTGAGCAAATGCGGAGTCGGGTGATTGTACAAGGTCGGGCAGCAAAGACTCTCCAGGCCTCGGTTTCCTATGCCCCCGAGAGGATTCGGAGGGGCTGCTCTCTAAGCCCCTCGGGCACCGTCTGCTGGTTTACCTGGACGACAGCCACTGGGGGAAGGACTAAAGCGAGTACAGCCAATGGCGCTGCCGAGGGGCCAGGAGCCTGGGAGAGCCAGCAGGGCGGGCCCCAGGCCAGCACCCTTCCCTTCAGAGGGAGACACCAACCCTTCAGACGGAGTTCCTTTCCAGTTGCTGTTTCAGGTCCCAGATGCTTCCCTAGGGCTGAGTTTGAGGTGAGGCCAGGCATAATACTGGCAACTCTTCATGCATGTGCTGTTCTAGAAGTGCGTGTCCATGGAGCCAGGACACTACCCTGGCAGTGGGTGAGAGCACTGGGGACCCCTCGCACACACCACCCGTACGGCCTCGGGCAGCAGGGAGCCCTGAGCACACCCTGCATCAGGAGGCGCTGACCCAGAGGGAGGTCAGGGCCAAGGCCAGTTCCAACCTGAAGCTGCTCCAGAGGGAGACCCACCCGCTAGACTCACAGAGCATTCCCTCCAGCTCTCCGTTCCCCCAGACACAGGCCCTGTTTGGGGGGATGTGGTTTGTTCGAGAAAGAGACGGGGTAGAGGAGAACCCAGATGTCCTGGCTCGGGCTTCAGGCTTCGCTGAAATCCTCAAACAAGCTGCAGCTGGTGACAGCGCGCCCCGAGCCTACCAATAGACGCCTGCGCTCACCGCCTCCCACAGCCACATCAAAATCACAACTACAACACAGAGCCGCCACGAAAGTGGGCTGAACAGAAGGCCTACTTTTCATCACAACTAGAAAAGTAACGAAGAAAGCACACTGAGACTGGTAGGAGGGGTGGGGGTGAGGTAAGGCTGGTCTCACACCCGTGTGCTGGATTTTTAATCCGGAGGGAGACTGTCTCTGAAAGGCGGCCCATGAGGAGCAAGGGGTCCCAGCCCCACACCAAACCCCAGCCCAGGGTTCCCGAGCTCTGGATTTTTAATCCGGAGGGAGACTGTCTCTGAAAGGCAGCCCGTGAGGAGCAAGGGGTCCCAGCCCAGGGTTCCCGAGCTGGGGGGAGAAGTCCACGCAACTACAGGCTGTCAAAACCATCGGGGGTTGGGGCTGAGTGACACTGAGTCTGCTGGAATCCCAGGTGTGAGGGGCCTGCGCACAAACTTACTCGGTCAACTTCTTCCGAGCTCCAGCGCTGGGGACCCAGACACATACGGGAGGAACTGGGTTGTCTGGCATCAGGGCAGGAACTCGGGGGCGGCTTTCTCCCAGAGAGGGGTGCTCGCAAGGGTCCTTGTTCCTGTGCTGGGACCGCCCCTGTTGCAGGGCTGACTGGCAGGCATTTCTGAGTCCCCATCAGCCTGGAGCACACTGTTTGCTCCGCCCTAATGATTCCCTGAGACCCCGCCCCATCCAATTTGCAGGCCCACCCCAAGCTGTTTGCAGCAGCTTTTCCATATGAATAGCCTGTCCTGCCTCAGGCTTCAGACAAGCTGCAGCTGGTGACAGCTGCCCCAAACCTATCAATAAAAGGCCCAAGACCCAGCTCTAGTACAGCAGCTCTCCCACTATAGTCACAGCTGGTTCTCATAGCCAATTGGCCTGGAGGTCAACTCCTCCCAGAGACGCCAACAGCAATCAAGGCTCAACTACAAGACTGTGCACACAGCCCACACAGGGGTGCACCTAGAGCGCCCACTCAGGTGACTGGGGAGGCTGAGCCACTGGGCCCTAAGGCACCTACTACACAGGCCACTCTACCAACTCCAGGAGACATAGTAGCTCTACCTAATACACAGAAACAAACACAGGGAAGCAGCCAAAATGCAGAGACAAACATATCACAAATGAAAGAAATGGAAGCAAGCAAACTACTGGATAGAGTTCAAAACCATGGTTATAAGGTTATAATTTAT
>NW_005359478.1:1550287-1556689 GCF_000412655.1 Myotis brandtii | reverse complement strand
CTCCTGGTCAAGGGGACAATTTGTATATTAGCCTTTTCTTATATTGGATGTTGGAGGGTATTATTTAAGAAGAAGAAGAAAAGATAAAAAACATGAACAGTATAATGGCAACAAATACATATCTATCAACAATCGAATCTAAAAATCAAGATAAACGAAGAAGAAATCTAATGAACAAAATAAACTGGTGAATAAAACAGACTCAGAGTCATTTTTTTTTTAAATCCTCACCCAAGAATATTTTTTCCATTGATTTTAGAGAGAGTGGAAGAGAGAGGGAAAGACAGAGAGAAATATTGATGGGAGAGAAACACATAAACTGGCTGCCTCCTGCATGTGCCCTGACCAGGGCCCGGGCCAGGGAGGAGCCTGCAACCAAGGTATGTGCCCTTGACCGGAATCAAACCTAGGGCCCTTCGGTCTTCAGGCTGACGCTCTAGCCACTGAACCAAACTGGCTAGGGCAAAGAGTCTTCTTTAAGAAGAAGAAGAAAAGATAAAAAACATGAACAGTATAATGGCAACAAATACATATCTATCAACAATCGAATCTAAAAATCAAGATAAACGAAGAAGAAATCTAATGAACAAAATAAACTGGTGAATAAAACAGACTCAGAGTCATGGAAGCATGGAACAGACTGACGAATCTCAGAGGGAACTGGGGCAGGGGCAGGCAGAGATTAACCGAAGATCTTACCTATGGACACAGACAATAGGGTGGTGAAGGCCTGGGGTGGGGCAGGACCCGGGTAGAGGGAAGCAGTGGGGTGGGGGGACAGGGGGGCACCTGTAATACTCTCAACAATAAAGATTTTTTTAAATAAAATAAAAAGTACATAAAAACTAAAAAGAAAGAGAGAGAGAGGGTAAGCAAGGGTCTAGGGGGAGACATGACAGGCGACCCCATTCCCACCAGCTGACTCCACAGAAATAAATCACCCACTCTGTGCCCACGAGCACACTGGGCTTTCTCACAAACAGCCCTTCATCCTCACAGCAGCCCCATAAAGAGGTCATCACTGTCCCCATTTCATAGATGAGGGAGCAGAGCCCTAACAAGGCAGAGGTTGCTCAGGACGGTTCAGTGGCAGAGCTGGGACTAGAATCCAGAATGGGACCCCGGTCCAGCGCTCTGCATATGCCGTGGGTCTCCTCTCACCCACTGGCACCCCAACCTGTGCTGTGCCTGGGGGCACAGGAGTCCAGCTGGGCTCAAGAACAGCATGGTGTGTGGGGGCCAGACCCCTCAGTGCACTTGGCAGACTGACCCCTCTGTGACCTGCCACTGAGCACAGGCTGGGACCATAAATCAGAGCCAGTCACGTGGCAGGGACGGGGACAGAAGATCCCATAAGAGGTCTGTTTCCTGTGCTAACAGGCCAGGTGGCCTCCAGCTGTCCCCTGGGAGCAGTGTCAGAACGTAGCCTCCACAGACTCACAGGATGGGATGCCTTCTGGGGAGCTGCTGGCAGCAGCAGTCCTGTCCCACCGCAATCTTGCTCAGGTTTGGGTGGGCAGGGTGAGAGGAGGGGCGAGAGCAGGAAGAACAGCCCTGAAGAGGAGGGCGGAGCAGGAGCAGTGCTGATGCGGCCACTCCCGCCCTGCCCGCTGGCCTCCACAGCCGCCTCTCTCCTGGCAGCCAGCTCTGCTGACGCAAAAAGGCCAGTGTTGCCCAGTGGTTGAGAGTTGACCTATGAATCGTGTGGTCATGGTTCGATTCCCAGACAGGGCACATGCCCAGGTTGCAGGATGGATCCCCAGTGTAGGGTATGCAGGAGGCAGCCGATGGATGTTTCTCTCTCATCGATGTTTCTATCTCTCGGTCCTCTCCCTTTTCTCTAAAATCAATAAAAAAACATATTTAAAAAAATTAAAGGTCATGGTTCGATTCCCAGACAGGGCACATGCCCAGGTTGCAGGATGGATCCCCAGTGTAGGGTATGCAGGAGGCAGCCGATGGAAGTTTCTCTCTCATCGATGTTTCTATCTCTCTGTCCCTCTCCCTTCTCTCTAAAATCAATAAAAAAAAATATTTAAAAAAATTGAAAAGGCTGGCTCTGCTTACAGCTAACATCCTTCATTTACTTCAAACAACCAGTCAGTTCAAATGGGGGTAAAAAACAGCCTGTGAACTTGCCCTTCCCCCAAAGTGTGTGTCCTCAGACCTCAGGCTCCAAGCAGGTCACGCAAAGACTCAAAACTCAGAGGCTCCCAATACCCAGCCTTGCCCTTCACACCCTGGCCGAGCAAGAAGGAAGGAAATCCAGGGGGTGCGGAGAATCCCTCAGCGGGATGAGGGGAGCTGGGGCGGTGGGACCGGGCTGGAAGCTCCCTCCAGGCGTCTGACCACAGCAGCAGACGAACCCTCTGGGCAGGAACCTGTGCCCCTGTGAGGCCCACCCGCCCAGCTGCCGTTCCCTGGGGCTGAGGCAAGCATCCGGTCACACCCAGGCCTCTCTCCTCTCGCTCCTCCCTTCTGAGCTGCCGTTGTGTTGGGCTGGCCCAGCACAGAGCTGGAGCCCCTGTCCCTCTCACCCTTTCCCGTGACTGGAAGGCAGTGGAAGATTCTGGCCCCTTCGTGGCCCCTTCCCCTTCACACTTTCCTCAGGCTGGAAGTCGCTGATATCTCCACCCTCCTTTTCTCGGCCTTCATCCTCAACCAGCAACACTATGGGTGCAGGAGGAGGAGAGCGGCTGGCCCAGCTGCCAGGTGGAGCTGGCTGTGTGGGGGGGAGGGGCTCCAGGTGACGTGGAAGGATGGATCTTTGTGGGCAGCGCCCCTCTTCCTGGTAGCTCATCCTCTTCCACCCAAAGCGATTGTACAACAGAGGGCAGAGGGGTGAAGGGCCGTGGAGCTGGGTGAGGGAGGCTCACTTGGAGCTGGGAGCCGAGTGGTCTGCGTGGAGGAAGGTGGCGGTGGTGTAGTTCTGGAAGAGAGGCTGTAGGAACATCCCGATGGTGCCAAAGACACAGACGAAGACAAAGATCCAAAGGAACAGCCGGTCGATCACCATGGCGACATACTTCCAGTCCTCGCTCACCTGGACGGAGACAAATGATGCCCAAGGATATCAGTCACATCATGCAAGATAGGAGCGGAATGGGTATAAGCAGGTCCCACCTTACACACACACACACACACACACACACACACACACACACACCACGCCTCTCCCTCAAGATCCCAGAGTGACCTTTCCAAAGCCTCCAGCAGTGGCCCCACTGCCTTCAGGACCTATCCAAACTCCCAAATCTGGAATCAAGACCCACCATGACAACATGAGCCTCCTATCCTCTTCCGTGCTCTAACTCAAATTTACCAAACCCCACATGGGCTCTCAGTTCTCCATGCCTTTGGGTTTCTTTTCTGTCTGGAATTCCTGTCCTCTCTGTCTATACCTGGTGAACTCCTATACATCCTTCAAAGCCCAAATCAAATGTCACCTCTCCTATGAAAGCTTTCCTGATGCCCCTGATAAGAATGAACCTTTGTCCCTTCTGGGTTCCTTTAACACTGTGTACACATTTCTAGCACAGTATTTATACTGCACTGTGTTACCATTCCAATTTGCATATCTGCATCCCCTCCCTCTGCCCCGCCCCATACCTCTTCCTTCAGCTCCTAAACCACAAGGGCCCGTCAAATTCATCTTTGTAATTCCAGCACATGGAACACAGAGTACCAGTAAATGGGTGTTGAATTAGTCAATGAATGGCTCCCTCTGCTCCTTACATGACTGCACGGGGAGCCCCATCCAACAGTATCATCTTGAGCACGCAGGCCCCAGACGGTGAGGACTAAGTCCCAGATGTGAACAAATGAGTCAAAAAGGCAATGACCTCTGTGGGTTTCAGGAAGCTCTGGCTCCCCTCGGAGCTGCTCCACGCCAGCCTGAGCCCAGGTCTTAGCACACATGTTCATCTGCAGCCCCGCTAGCTGGGGGATGGGAAGGAGGCACCTGTGCCCTTCATTTAGTCAGCAGCTGAATAATGACTCATTCATGTCACAGGTGTGCCTGCTGTGTACCTGGCACCATGCTGGCACTGGGGCTATAATGAGCGCAAGACAAACACATCCTGTGGGTTACAGTCTACTGAGAGAGATGGGCACAAAATAAGTAAAAATAAAAGAATTACACCCTGGCCAGGTAGCTTAGTTGGTTGGAACATCATCCCATGCACCAAAAGATTGCGGGTTCGATTTCCTAGGGCACATACCTAGGTTTTGGGCTCAATCCCCAGTTGGGGCATGTACTCAAGGCAACCGATCCATGTTTCTCACATCTATGTTTCTCTCTCTCTCTCTCTCTCTCTCTCTCTCTCTATCCCTCTCCCTCTCTCTCCCTTCCTTTCTCTCTGAAACCAATGAAAACAAATCCTCAGGTGAGGTTAACAAAAACAAAAAAAAGCAGCCTTGGCCAGCATGCTCAGTGGTTGGAGCATCACCCTGTGCACCAAAGGGTCTCAGGTTCAATTCCTGGTCCAGGGCATGCACCAGGGTTGTGGGTTCATTCCCTGCCCCCTATGGGGGTGCATGCAGGGAGGCAACCAATTAATGTGTCTCTCTCACATCAATGTTTCTCTCTCTCTCCCTCCCTCTCACTCTCTCTGAAAATGCAAAGGAACAAATATCCTCAGGTGAGCATGGCCGGTGTGGCTCAGAGGTTGAGCATTGAACTATGAACCAGGAGGTCATGGTTCAATTTCCCGATCAGGGCATGTGCCCAGGTTGTGGTCTCAAACCCCAGTGAGGTGTGTGCAGGAGGCAGCCGATCAATGATTCTCTCTCTCTCTCTCTCTCTCTCTCTCTCTCTCTCTCTCCCTTCCTTCCTCTCTGAAATCAACACAAGTACTTAAAAAAAAAATAGCCTCAGGTGAGGATTAACAAGGAAAAACAAACACCGGTGTGGCTCAGTTGGTTGGGCGTCATCCTGTGCGCTGTAAGGCTGTCAGTTGGATTTGCGTCAGGCTACATGCCCAGCTTGCGAGTTCGATCCCCCATAGGCAGCAGGCGCGAGGCAGCTGATCCATGTTCTCACACGGATGTTTCTCTCTCTCCCTCTCCCTTCCTCTCTCTCTAAAAAAGAATCAATAAAAATATATTTTTAAAAAGAATGACTCCAGAAGTCGAGAGTCACTCCAGGTTTTTAGTCTGACCCATCAGGTGGAAGGTGATGCCATTTCCTAAAATAGCAGATGAGAAGAGGAGTGGGTGGGATGCAGAGCAAGCACTCCGTTTGGGACAGGTCGAGTTTGAGATGCCTGTGGGGCAGCCAAGTAGGTCACTGCATCCCCGGCACCCTGCCGGGTAAACGCACATGACAGGCGTGGACGGCAGCAGGGGCGGGGCTGTGAGAAGCTGGCTGGATTCCCGCACCTCCACCCCCACCCATGCAGCCCCTACTCGGCCTCTGCTGGCTCCGAGGCTTCCACCCATCACCTCCAGCCTGGGCAACACCTCTTCTGCCATCGGGACCTGCTCAAACGCCAGGCTCTGAAGTCCTCCTCCTCCGCCCCCCAAACAGTGGTGCAGGAGCTCCCCCTTCCTCACCCTCAAACTGGAATGGCAGCGACCCAGCAGAAACCTCACTGGTCACCATGGCAACAGCTGAGCAGCTGCCTGGAACTAGCCAGGTACCCAAAGGCTGCGCGCGCACGCGCGGGGGCACTCAGAGTAGGGGCATGTCAACTCTTCACGCTCGGCTCTCAGATTCGGAAACCATGGGAGTCCCCTTTCTGGGGAGCTGCCAGCTGTGCAGAAAGCCGGGGGCGAGTCTCAGAAGCTCCGGCCCCCACTTCTCCTACCTCCATCCATATTTCACGAGGCCATTCCCCTGGACCCAGAAGAGCAGAAACGGTAAATTGATTTGGGACTGTCTCCTGCACCAGCAGGCTCTTGGATCCTCTTAACACCCACTCCTCCCCACTCCCCACACCCTCCCACTGCCTTTAATCTTGCCTTCCCTGCTCCCGTGGGGCACAGGAAGAACTCAGTCTCGTCTGTGCTAAGAGCTGAAGATTAGCAACTTGGGCTCGGGAATGCAAGCGGCGGGGACAGGCCAGCTGCAAACCCAGAAGGGCCTCCTCCCCTTCCCGGCCGCCCTCCGCCACTAGCGATGCCCGCAGGGGGCATTTCCCCACCGGGCGCTGGTCCCCAGGAAGCGCAAGGTCATCCCGCAGGACTCCAGCTCGGGCGGCGCCTCCTCCTGGAAGCCAATCCAAAACCCTGGCCTGCACCCCAGCCCCCAGCCCCCAGCGGCCTCACGTTCCCCGCATCCCGCCCGACCAGCTTTGCGGGTCTATCCACCCCGCGACTGCTTTCCAGATGCCGCCGCACCCACCCCTGAGTCCCGCGCACTCACGCTCTGATCCTCGTCCTCGCTGCGCATGTGGTCCGCGA
>NW_005359478.1:1546075-1550100 GCF_000412655.1 Myotis brandtii | reverse complement strand
AGCTGGCGGGCGCAGTGGTGGCGCGGCTGCTGCATGAAGAGCAGCGGGGGCAGCTTCTCCAGGAACAGGGCCTTGACCCAGGGCGCCATGGTGTGCGTGGTGGGCGAGCGGTGGTGCACGTTGAGCACGCACACGCTGGTGACGATGGAGAAGGTGACGAGCACCATGGTGAACATGAGGTACTTGCCGACCAGGGGCACGTCCAGGGAGGTGGGCGGCACGATCTTGGAGATGAGCAGCAGGAAGACGGTGAGCGCCAGCAGCACGGAGATGCACAGGGTCATCTTCTCGCCGCAGTCGGACGGCAGGTAGAAGACGAGGATGGCCAGCGAGGTGATGAGCACGCAGGGGATGATGAGGTTGATGGTGTAGAAGAGCGGCTTGCGGCGGATGATGAAGTCGTAGGTGATGTCCACGTAAGTCGAGTCGTCGGGGTGCTCGTTGCGCCGGCCTGGCAGCGCCACGATGTCCCACTCGCCGCTGGGGGTGAAGTCGTCCAGGCTGGCCACGTCGCTCTTGAGCACCAGGTCGATCTCCGTGCGGTCGTAGGTCCAGGAGCGGAACTTCATGGTGCAGTTCTGCTGGTCGAACGGGAAGTGCTTCACTTCGATCTTGCAGGCGCTCTTGTAGATGGCGGGCGGCAGCCAGAAGATGCTGCCGTCGTAGGAGACCACCGCATTGGAATAGAAGGACACCTCATACATGCCGTCCGCACTGCCCAGGGGTGAGAGGAAGTCAGCGCTGGCCTCAGCGCTCCTCCACCCCCACCCATCACCCCAGCCCTCGCTGGGAGGAGAGGAAACCCACGTCCGGAGTATCAGGTGGTAGAGCAGGAAAGGAGCAAGAATGGTGTCTGGGTGGGACTGTGGGGAGAAGGGTGTTCTCCGAGGAGATGTGTGAGGCCCCTCAGAGATGAGGAACTGGAGGAAGGGGGTGAGGGACACGCCTGCTGCTTGTCATGCATTGTGTAAGTTATTTGCTTCACATGCGGTTGGAGGGGTTGGAGGAGCCAGGGAGGCCAGAATGAGGCTCCCCGAGCAATGGAGGGGGACAGAGGCAGGTGGGAGCAAGAGATGGTCCCACCGGTGGTTTTGGATCTTGGGGGCAATAGGGATTATTTATTATTTCAGGAGAGGGTATGGAACCTGGAGGAGAAACTGAGACCTCCATGTTCTCTGATCTTGCCTAAGCCTCCAGGAAAAGTCTATTCCTTTTTTAAAATATATATTTTTTATTGATTTCAGAGAGGAAGGAAGAGGGAGAGAGAGACAGAAACATCAATGATGAGAGACAAACATTGATTGGCTGCCTCCTGCATGCCCACCAATGGGGATGGAGCCCACAACCCAGGCATGTGACCTGACGGGGAATTGAACTGTGAATCAGTTTAGGCACTGCGGGCTGTCAATCCTTATTTCTATCCCACTGCAGCTCCAAACACTGGGACTCCTAACTGGCTGAGAGGGGGCTGACCATGGGCCAATCACCTTGGCCGTCCATATTATACGTCTCTGGTCTGGGTCTGTCTATCTAGGTAGTGACTGAATCTTTGCCAAAAAAAAAAAATATCTTCTCTATACCCAGCAGGAGCTGATTTACTTTCCCCAAGACCCCTTCCTTCCCTGAGCACTGCCATGGTCTCCCCCAGCCTCCCCATTACTCCAGGGTCACCTACTTGTTGTATAGGACCACATCTGGGAGCCAAATGTGTTTGGAAGGGAGTCGGACTTTCTTCATGTTGTCGAACTCCTCAGGCTTCCAAGTAAGGCGATAATCCTCCCATTCCTGAGAAAGGGAGAGAGGGAGGCAACATCAACCGCTGCCCTGGGAAGGGCTCAAGGTGAAGAACAGGGACAAGAGGGGGCCCATCACCTTCCCACAGTGACTTCTCTGCCCAGCAAATGTGAATCATAAAATACTTTCTCATTTAACAGCTAATCCAAGATATTAGAATCCACATTTTACAGCTGAGAAAATCAATCTTGCAGAGTTTAACATGTTCAAGTCACAGAGCTGGTGAGTGGAAGAACCAAGATGCAAATCCAGTTCATTAGGACTCCAAAGTCTATACCTTTCTGCCTCTTTTCGAGAGATTAAAGGAGGGAAAAGACACACGAAAAGAAAGGGAAAAGGAGGAAAGAGAAGACCAGGGGTGGGAAGAGCACTAACCTGGGTCAGCCAGACATTGGTGGTCATGATCTGCTCCCGCTCATGCTACAGGAAAGAAGAGAAGCCCTTGAGGAGGCCCTCCAGCCATTGGGCCCATTACACCCACCCATGGCTCCTCCCACACCTCCCAAGCCTTGGGAACTCCAGAGGAGTACGCACAAACACCAACACATTCCGGCGTGTTGACTTCAGCAGCTGAGCAGAGGGTTTGGGACCCCCCACTCACCACACTGATGAGCTGGGCCAGTGATACCATGAGCTGTACTGTCACCAGCTCAGAGCCATTGGTAGCTGGGCGGATAAGCTTGTTGTAGCGGGAAGGATCCAGGAGATGCTCCACCAGCCGCTCCTCTGTGTCCGTACCCCAGACTCCTGGGCAATAGGTTGAGGGGCAGGAAGTAAGTAAGGAGGCAAGAAAGGCCCACCCAGGATCCCACTCGCCCTAGGCAAATGGGGCAACCCAGGCCCAGACAGGAGGCCACGGCTTCCCCAATGCTCCATCCCTAAGGTATCAAAATGCTTAGGTTTCCCCATAGAGGCCCTTCAGAGAGAAATTCCTCCCTGGGGTCACTGACCAAGTTACCCAGACAGCCCAACACAGAGTCCTCCAGACTCAGAAACCATTCTGCAAGGATCAGTGGAGACCTGCTCTCCTGCGAGGTCTCAGAGGGTGGTTTCAAGAGAAACCCATGTTTCCATGGCTTCTCCTAGAACAGTGGTTCTCAACCTTCCTAATGCCGCGACCCTTTAACACAGTTCCTCACGTTGTGGTGACCCCCAACCATAAAATTATTTTCGTTGCTACTTCATAACTGTAATTTGGCTACTGTTATGAATCGTATTGTAAATATCTGATATGCAGGATGTATTTTCATTGTTACAAACTGAACATAATTAAAGCATAGTGATTAATCACAAAAACAATATGTAATTATATATGTGCTTTCCGATGGTCTTAGGCGACCCCTGTGAAAGGGTCGTTCGACCCCCAAAGGGGTCGAGACCCACAGGTTGAGAACCGCTGTCCTAGAAGATACCTACCATTCCAGGGGGGTTGGAGGGTGGTCAAAAGGAACCGTTACTCATGTCCCACCACCCACCCTTTCCCCTCAGTCAGTGCTCATCTATGTGCGCAAGTCACGTTACGTGCCTCCACGTGTGGAAGTCTCATTAGGTTGTACATTTCCTTTGTACCTGCCCTTCATACACTCTATCACCGTCTGTAACTCTGCACAAACACACCCTACCCCCTCAGAGTGCTCCTCCCTGGCCCCAGCCTGGCAGAGCCTGTGCCCTCCAAGCCTTCTGTCCTGCCCTAGGAGAGAGTTGAAGTCACTTCTCTCCCCCTCCTGCCTTGCCCCTGTGGAGGACCAGAATCAGGACCCCAATGTGGTGGACAGGGAATGATGGAGAGACAAAGGAGGGTGCTGAACCAGGTAGATTTCTTGATAGAATGCTTCACACAGCTGCAGAGCCTGCCCTCCTGCTGGCCTAGAACGCCAGGGGAGATTCCCTCCCTCCTTCCTTTGTGTGTCCACTCCCTTCCCAGCACCACTGCCCAGGTTTCGACCTCTTCCGTACTCCTTAGGGTATGTCCTTAGGGTATGTCCTCCTCCCAGGGCAGTGCCCCAGGGCCTCCCTGCAGGCCCAAAGGTCTCTCCCCTAACTCCCAGCAGACCCCCCCATCTCTAGGAACCCCTTCCTTCCACCTCTGAGCCTGACCGGGGTGAGGCAGTGGCCTGTGGTTACCTGAGCACAGCCAGAGGAGGCCGAAACCGAGGAGCAGCGCCATGGGCTCGGAGCACCAGGCCATGCTGTGGGCATCGCTCGCCGCCGCACCTAGACCCGCGGGAGCG
>NW_005359478.1:1534474-1546000 GCF_000412655.1 Myotis brandtii | reverse complement strand
CGCGGCAATTGCGGGGCGTGCACTGGGCTGCGAGAAGGGACCAGCTTCTGGCGGCGGAGGCTTTTCCGGCTGCTCTTCCAGGGAATACAATTGGGACGGGAGGGGGAGGAGTCTTCGCCCCGGAGGCGGAAGCGCCGGAACCCAGTAAATAAAAGGGGTCTCGGGATGGGATCTTCTTTTGCTGGTCCTGGTTAGTTAGGGGGTGTGTCAAGCAAAAGGGCGGCTCGCCGACGGTGGAGTTGTTGTGAAACCCAGAAGCTGGGGCAGGACGCGGAGGTGGTTTGAGGAGAGGAGGGAGAAATAGTGAGTCTGGCAAATAGGTCAGGACCCGCTTAGTGCAGAGGATCTGGAGGCCAGAATGAGGGGGCGGAAGTCGGGAGGAGGTTCTGGGTCCCCGCTCTCCTTTTTTCTCTTATCAAACCCAGAGGATCCTGTCTCCCGGCGGCGAGGCTGAGGATGCAGCAGAGAAAATGCCCTACGGAAAAGAGATAGGGGACTGTGGGCTTGCTAACCTTAAGAAAACGAAAGCAAAAAAAAAGAAAGAAAGAAAAGAAAACGAAAGCTTTGGAGTCTGGGAACAGGGTCCCTCCATGTCCCATTCTCTACCTCCCTCCATAAATTCCCTAAAAGGCCAAGAAGTCTAAGGTGAGGACCTCTGGCCGTGGCCTGAAGAGAAGGTAACCTTAAAGGTCTTGGAGAGTGGAAGGAAGATTAGTGGCTTTCATCGGTCAGCCTTTCACCCCCCACCCCCTTCCACTCCAGTCTCCGGCTTCTGTGTGAGGAGGAGGATCAGAAGACCATTTCACAGAGGCCAGTCCTAGAACGAAGCTATCACAAAGGAAAGCACAGATGAGACAGAGAGAGGTGTCAAAATTCAATGACATCTTTGATCTTGAAAGCCCTGAACTCTTAGCTTCTGCGCCAATAAAAGCTTCCCTTTTTTCTTAGGTGGATTTTTGTCACTTTCAACCAAAAGGTTCCTAACTAAAGCAGGCTTATCATGTATCAAGGCTCTGTCTTATTCTATCTCTGCCTACTTCTTCAACCTCATTGGCACCCCTACCCCCGGCTCCACACTTCAAATATGGGCAATGTCTTTAAGATCCTTGCACATTCTCTCCCTTCCGTCCTCTATACTTCACGGCCCTTTAAACATGTAGTTCACTTGGCTCTTTTGTTACCCATTTCCCCTCAACCTCCATGTACTTACCTTTGAACATCTGGCAGAAATGTCAGTTCCTTAAGGAAGCTATGCCTGACCAAGGACTAAATCAGATGACTTCCTATATGTTTCCAGAGGATGTCCAATGACTAAATGAACCAGTCTAAGGCTGTGATTCTCTCCTGCTAGACCATGAGCCAGCTCAGTGCCTGGCATACGGTGAGGGCTCAACAAATAGGGCTAGTACAGGACTGACACCCTTTACTGTGGAGAGGAACATTCCCCTCTAAAAGCTCAGTTCCTGGGCTCTGGCTGTGCAGAGCAGCGCAGCTGCCAGGCCAGCCCGCTTCTCGGAACAGGGCCAGCACGGAGCTCACCTTCCTCGCCATCAAGCCTGACGGTGTGCAGTGCGGCCTGATGGGCAGCAGCATCAAGTGCGAGAAGAAGGGGTTCCGCCTCGTCACCATGGATGTCCACCGGGGCTCTGAGGAACTCCTGAAACAGCACCACATTGACCTGAAAGACCACCCATTCTACCCTGGGCTGGTGACGTACATGAGCTCAGGGCCTGTGGTGACCATGGTCTGGGAGGGGCTGAATGTGGTGAAGACAGGGAGAGTGATGCTTGGGGAAGACCAATCCAGCAGATTCTAAGCCAGGCACCATTCACGGAGACTTTTGCATTCAAGTTGGCAGGAACATCATTCACTGCAGTGATTCAGTAAAAAGTGCCGAGAGAGAAATCAGCCTGTGGTTTAAGCCCAAAGAATTGGTGACTACACGTCTTGTGCATTTGGCTGGATCTATGAATAAGAGGTGGACAAAGCATCAGTCCCCTTTGGCTCTTCAGTCCATTGACTTGGGAGCAATAGGATCTATCCTTTTTCTAACACATATTTACTAATAAAGCCTTTGGAAACTGGGAAAATAAATAAAAGCTCAGGTCCTGGAATTGTGAAGGAAGAGCAGGACAAGTACCCGAAAAAGAAGGGCTGGAGAGAAGTGGGATGGCTGCAGGCTCCGTACTGCCCATGGAAGTGAGCCATAAACCTGCTCCACAGGCTCCAAGGCAAGTGCAGGCACGAACATGTAATACCATCTGAAGAATTTAGAAAATCTTGGAACCAAGGAAAGGATTGAAGAACAAAAACCTACAGAGAAGGAAAGGAATGTATGCCGTCACAGCATGTGGGGAAAGGGTCAAAGAAGGTCCACCTTCAACAATCAGACCATGTTTGTTTGGTATCTACTGCATAGGTGTTGAGATGCAGTGATCAAAAAGACCTAGTCCCAGCTTTGTTGCCACAGTTTGGTAACAAAGACTTATGACACAATACGGTGGCTGCTCAGTAAAGCTGTAAACAAGGTGCTATGGAAGCACAGAGGAGGGAGAGGTTAGTAATGTCTGAGTGCCTAGAGGGGATGAAGATAAAAACTGAGATTTGAAAGATGAGAAAGCCAGTAAGACCAGGGTGGCTTAATTTTGAATTCCTGAAAGAGAGGGACGGGGAGCTTGCATGTAGATAGAACTTAGGACTTTCCTCTTTTGGTGGGTGTGGGTGATTGAAGAGGGCTTCCTTTATGAGAATCTCTTTCTGGCCCAGCTGGTGTGGCTCAGTGGTTGAGCATCGACCCATGAATTAAGAGGACACAGTTCGATTCCCAATCAGGGCACATGCCTGGGTTGTGGGTTCAATCCCAGTAGGGGGAGTTCAGGAGGCAGCTGATCAATGATTCTTTCTCATCATTGATATTTCTATCTCCCTCTCCCTTCTTCTCTCTAAAATAAAAACCTATTTTAAAAAAGAACATCTCTTTCTGGAGTGCTTGCTTGTCTCTGGTTTGATAGACTAGAGGGACATTTGCTTTGTTGAAGCCCTTGGTTGCTACCTGAAGCTCCTTTAGGCCAGTCCAGGCAGTCTGCTCACCTTGGCCTTGACCTTATCGTTTCACATTCCCCAGCTTTTATGTGAAGATTAATTCCAGCCTGGCAGGAAGTGAATCCTCTCAGCACAACCACCCAGTGGCCAAGGAGAGCTGGAACATCCTCTCTCCCTCATTCTCCCCCCCACACTCCTTCCATCCCCACCAGGAAGCAAAGCAGCCAGAGAGAGGGGGCAGGTCCGAAACCATGCAGGGTGATGGGCAGATATAGAAGTATCAGCCCCGAGGCAAACCAGGGACCAGGCCACGTTTGGTGTGACACTCCCTCTGCCTCTGATGGTAAGGAACATTTTCTTTTAAAGGCATTATAAATCAACTGATCTGCACATTTATGTATACTTAGATATAACATACATCCAAAAAGTATATAAATTATCAATGTACAGCTAGGTAAATTTTCACACGAACACAGCCATATAATCCCCACCCAGACTTTTAAAAACTAGAACACTATTAATATCCAGAAGTCCCTCATTATGTCCTTTCCCCCCACACACACACACCCCCGTAATTATTCTCTCCTCTTCAAAAGTAACATCATGGGGGCAGGGAGGAATGGGGAGTGACTGCTCAGTGGGTACTGTTAAAGTTCTGGAACTGATAGAGGTCATGGTTACACAACATTGTGACTCTAATGAATGCCACTGAATTGTACACTTTAAAATGGTTAAAATGGTAAATTTTATGTTATGTGTATTTTCCCACAATTAAGAAAACATGCCTAGCCCTAACCGGTTTGGCTCAGTGGATAGAGCATCGGCCTGCGGACTGGGGGGTCCCAGGTTCGATTCTGGTCAGGGGCATGTACCTTGGTTGCGGGCACGTCCCCAGTGGGGGGTGTGCAGGAGGCAGCTGATCGGTGTTTCTCTCATCGATGTTTCTAACTCTCTATCCCTCTCACTTCCTCTCTGTAAAAAAGTCAATGAAATATATTTTTTTAAAAAAAGAAAACATGCCTTAAAATAAAAGTGACCGCTATTGACTTCTAAGAGCACAAATCAACTTTGCCTGCTGAATTTCATATAAATGGGATCATGATCTTTTGTGTTTTGAACATTATGCTAATGAGAATCATTGACATTGTTGAATGTAGTTGTAGTTTATTCATCTCATTGCTATAGAATATGCCATTGTATGGATATACCATCACTTATTTGGGTTACTATTTTGTTTTGTTATTTTTTGATTTTGAGAGAGAATAAGGGAGAGAAAGAGAAACAGTGATTTGTTGTTCTACTTATTTATGCATTCATTGGTTAATTCTTGTCAGAACCTGACCGGGGATCGAACCCACATCTTGGCTTAGCAGGACAATGCCCTAACCCACTGAGCGACCTGGCCAGGGCAATTGTTTCCTATTTTGGACTATTAAACATATTTCTATGAACATTCTTGTTCATGTTCTTGGTGTACAAATATATGCGTTCCTGCTTGGTACATAACTAAGTTGTGTACATCTGAATTTATTTTTTAAAGGAATATGCTATGATACAGTTTTGTAACCTTCCTTTTTCATTTACTATTTCTCAAACATTTCTTTATGCCAATAAGCATTCTTTGACGGCTTTTTTTTTTCTTTGGTGACTTTTTAAATTGTTACAAAGTGTAGGTATGTAGGTACATTTTTGCATGTCTTTAATAATTTCCAAGTGAAATTGCTGGGCCAAAGGTTTTAAAGTTTTTTGATTATTTATTATTTATTGCTAAATACTTACCTTATTCCACCTCCAAAGAATTAATACTATCAGGGTTACCCAGGGCCTCAGCCTAAATCACCGATGGCCAACATCTCTACAATCTTGCCTATGTTGAGCCCCCTCCTTGTCTTTCTCTTCTTTTCTCCTAAGTCCTTCCTCCTTCGTCTTGGGGCCTTTCTTCCCAACCTCCTCCTACTTTAAGGGTCCGTTCTCTCAGAATATCCCTTCATTTCCATCTAAGTAACTTCTGTCACGTTCTTTCTTGGAGTTAATCCTGAATAATATCACCCTTCAAGGCCCTCACCTTTCATCCCTATGACTGTTCGCCATGTTGTACTAGTTGATTATCTCTGGCCCCCGTTCACCCATTACCATGTGCTCCTGAGGGCAGGAGTAAGAAATACACAAAAACGACAAGGAGCAGCTGTCATGTAAGGAGCCCCTCCTGTGTGCCAGGAATGAAGCCAAGCACTACCCACGGGACTGTATTTTCTTTGTCTCTGCATCCCCAGTGCCCACTATAGTTCCTGACCAAGCACCAGGGCTCAGGCCATATTTGTGGGTCGGTGTCAGAGTGCTATGCTTCTGGGAGCAAGTCAAAGGGAAGGACGCTCACTCTGCCCCAAATAAGAGCGTCTGCTTATTCTGATAACACATGACCTTTAGAAGAAAAAAATCCCTATGATCCACTTTACATACAGCAGCCAGAATGATCTTTTAAAATTTCCAGTCAGATCATGTCACTCACAGCTTAACATCGTTCAAGGGCTTCCCACTGCACTTTGAATAAAACCCAGACACTGACTGTGGCCTCTATAATCCAGCCCTTGCTTTTTTCACTGGCCTCGTCGCCTACCCTACCACCCCCTCTCTTTTTTCCACTAGACTCAAGGTATAATAATCCCCTCTCATTTTTGAAAAACCAAGTTCTTTTTAAAATACATTTTAATTGATTTCAGAGAGGAAGGGAGAGGGACAGAAACATCAATGGTGAGAGAGAATCACTGGTTGGCTGCCTCCTGCATGCTCCACACGGGGATCATGCCCTCAACCCAGTCATGTACCTTGACCGGGCATCATTGATTGACTGCCTCCTGCACGCCCCACACGGGGAGCATGCCCTCAACCCAGTCATATACCCTGACCGGGCATCAAACCGTGACCTCCTGGTTCATAGGTCAATGCTCAACCACTGAACACCACCAGCGGGCGAAAAACCAAGTTCTTGCTTTGTGCACTATTCTAAGCACTTTTCGTGTACCTCACTTAATCCTCCCACCGGCCTTATGAGGTAGGTACTATTATGATCTACGCGTTACAGATGTGGAAACTGAAGTACATCCAGGCTAAGTCGCACCATTAACGGCTGCCAGAGCTGGGGTTCAGAGCCCGTAAGCTCAGCCAGCATGTCATGAGCTTCCTAGTTCTAGACCAGCATCTGTGTGCCCACTCAGCATCTCTGAAGTTGTTGCTCTCCTTGCTGGAAAGCTCTTCCCCTCCTACCAGACTACCTTCTCTTCTTCAAATTTCAGCTCAAACACTGCCCCCCTAGGGAGCCCTCCCCTGACTAGTGGACTGAAAGTGACCCCAGTCCTCCTCTCCCACATGACCCTACTCTAATTCCTAGCAAATACTTACCAGTCACTCTTCTGGTCACTCACTGGTCTGGTCTCTGACTCTGCACTAGAAAATAAGGGCTAGAGAGCAGGGATCTTGCCTGTCTATTGCTATATGTTCATACCTAGACCTGTGTCTGACACATGGCAAGCCCCATCCATGGTTACTGAATGGTGAGTACCTTTTGACTTTGTAGCAATAACAGTAATCGTAGGAATAGTCGTATTTAACATGTGCTGAGCAATGTACCATGGGCCCACCAGTGTTCATCATTTTACATATCTCATTTCATCTAAACTGGAACAAGGTTCCACCCTGCAAGGCAGAACGAGCATCGTGCCCATTTTACAGATGAGTTCACTGAGTTTCACAGAAATTAAATCACTCGCCCAAGGTCACACAGCCAGCAAAGCCGATGCATTCAAACCCAAGCTCAGTTCTGTCCGACTCCCCAGTCCATGCTCCTTCCACTCAGCTGTGCTGCCTCCTTCATGGGCTAATTCAAAGGAGAGCTGTAGCCGATTCTCTAATGAACACCTGTGGCTCTGCCTTTTTCCTGAGCTCAGAACATACCCCGCTGGGCGTCTCTAGGAGAAATGTCCCACATCTCCCCTCCCTCACACACTCAGTATATTTATAACCCAACCCTCCACTCTTCCCACGGAACTCAGCTCTCCTGAGACGTCTCATGAGATTCTGTTAATGCTACTGCTATTAGCTGCCCAGGCTTGCACGGCTTCTCAGAATTCTAGTGATCTTTTCATCTTCCTTGATCTTAAAATAAAGCCCCAGTTCCCCAACATGGTTGTGGATGCCTGCCCAGATGGAAGCCTTGCCTGCCTTACCTGTCTCTCTCTCCCTTGCTTCAGACACAGGCCTTCTTTCCTGTCTTGCCATGGTCCTCCAAATTGCCATGGTCCTACCTCAGAACTATTGCGTGCGCTGTCCCTTCCGCCTGCGTCAGCGTCCAGCCCTTCCTCCCCTCATAGGCCATTGCAGTTAAGTGACTGGATGTGTAACAATTCACAAAGTATCTGGTTTTCTACCAGCCTGAACGCACAGAAAAGGTGAGGACTGGTTCTGTCTCATGTAATGCTGCATCCCCAGTGCCTCACATGTAGTAGGTGCTCAGTAAATACTTGCTCATCATCTCTTACATCTAGGGAGTCAGCTGGCTTTACAGACTCCACCTTTATCACGTCTATTTCCCCAGCAGAATGTAAGCTCCACGAGGGCAGTGATTTTTTAATATATTCATTAAATGAATATATGCACCACCTCCATCCCATTTGTCATGCCCCTTCCCATTTTGATTTTTTAATATATTCATTAAATGAATATATGCACCTCCATCCCATTTGTCATGCCCCTTCCCTTCACATTTTAGCAGAACGCCAGATGTGACTACCTACTAGGCTTCCCCCAGAGGGCTTTCTCAGCCGGAGAGCTGAGGTACTGAACAGACCAGCAGAGAGGAAGCGACAGGCCTCATCCCAGTGACCATGACGTTTGAGTTTCCTCACTGGGGGACGTGGAGTCTGTGCAACATTGTGGGACCATCTCGTCGCCTTGGCTTATTCTTTGTTGTTGTTAACCCTCACCCGAGGGTATTTTTCCCCCGTTGATTTTTAGAGAGAGTGGTGGGAGGAGGGGAGACCGAGAAAGAGATATTGATGTGAGAGAGACACATCGATTGGTTGCCTCCTGCATATGCCCTCATCGGGACTAGGGTTCAAGCCTGCAACCGAGGTACATACACTTGAGCAGAACTGAACCTGTGACCCTTCAGTCTGTGGGCCAACGCTCTAACCCAGGGGTGGGCAAACTTTTTGACTCGAGGGCCACAATGGGTTCTTAAACTGGACCGGAGGGCCGGAACAAAAGCATGGATGGAGTGTTTGTGTGAACTAATATAAATTCAAAGTAAACATCATTACATAAAAGGGTACGGTCTTTTTTTTTTTTTAGTTTTATTCATTTCAAACGGGCCGGATCCGGCCCGCGGGCCATAGCTTGCCCACGACTGCTCTAACCACTGAGAAACCTTGTTTTATTCTAATTAAAGTCATTGCTAAAATATGGAATTCAGGATCTTCCAAATGGCTGCATTTGTAGGGTTTTGGGGTAAGGGCTAGAGCCAAGTGACATACGAAAACCTCTTGAAGAAGATGAGAAACACTGTAGCTTGACTACCTGTGCTAAGAAATGCCATCAGCTTTACACACCTCTTTGGCAGAGGGAGGTCTCCAGACATCTTGGGTTCATTCATTCATTAACTGGCTTGTGACAGGAAGTCAGGCATTGTGATAGGAAGTCTAAGGAACACAAGTATGTGTGATGCACAGACTTCGAGCCCTGCAGACACCTGGGTGGTGATGAGGACACCATACATCAAAGAAAAGCCTATCAAGAAATGACTGCAATGCCTCTGGCTGGGGGAGAACCAGCCACGTTCTCACTTTTCACCGTCCGCATGAGCCTGGAAAAACATGGCTGCCCGAGGCCAGGAAAAGGTTAAACACAGAGAGAGCTGCACTTTCAGAAGGCCACTTCAGGGCAAAAAAGGAAGGGCATACAGAAACGAGCCAGCAGTTTGTGGGCGTCAGAAGCTCACAGGTTGGTGGGAACAGCAAGTATTTAAAGACGCCAGCACAGCGTGAAAAATGCTTTGATGGGGGGTAAGGCCATGGGATCACATTGTGAACTTTATGTGGGCAAATTAGGAAAATTTCACTGAGGTGTTGACATGAAGTTAGGTCCTTATTTCCAAGAATTCCTTGTTTAGGAATTTGTTGTCCACAAGATGAATGAGGAATCAGACATATCTAATATAAGGGATTCCTCTATAGCAGCGGTTCTCAACCTGTGGGTCACAACCCCTTTGGCGGTCGAACGACCCTTTCACAGGGGTCGCCTAAGACCATCCTGCATATCAGATATTTACATTACGATTCATAACAGTAGCAACATTACAGTTATGAAGTAGCAACGAAAATAATTTTATGGTTGGGTCACAACATGAGGAACTGTATTTAAAGGGCCAGAAGGTTGAGAACCACTGCTCTATAGGGAAAAGTGGAGGTTAGGACGGTAAATCACTCTGGGCCCTTTCTGGGAATGGCACAGGGCTGAAGGGACACACAGATGTATATGTGTATGTTGGAAGGAGAGGTACCCAGTCCTTTTCTCCAGTGATGAGACCATCAACAACAACGACAGCAATCACAATAGTAGTGATGACTAACACCTACATAGCACTTACTATGTGCCAGGGGCTGTTTTAAGTGCTTTTCATAGATAAACTCTCACAGGCAAAAATACATGGTGGTGAGGTGGGGCCCAGATAAGGGGTCACGCATTCAGGCAGGGCTTACCTGGCTTGAATCTCCCATTGGTGCCGAAGGAAGAAGCACCAGATTTTCTTCTCCACTTGCCCAGATGTGAGACACAGGAATAGAGGCTTAAAAAAAACAAAACATCAGAGGCCCCAGCTGGGTGGCTTAGTTGGTTGGAGCATCCCGCACACCAGAAAGGTTTCAGGTTCGATTCCCATTCAGAGCATACCCTCAGTCCGGATGTGTGTGGGAGGAAATCAATCCATGTTTTTCTCTCACATCAATGTTTTTCTCTCTCTAAAATCAGTAAGGATTTTTATTTTTATTTTAAGCATCAGAGGAAGGCAGAGTGGGATAGAAGGGCACGAACCTTGGAGACACACCCAAAAACGCTGCCTACTAGTTGTATATCCTTGGGCAGTCATTCCTTCCCCCCACTTGTAAAACAGGGGTACAAAATGCTTACTTTGCAACGTTGTTGTGGGATAGGGGGTTAGAAACATGTACAAGATACCCTGGCTTAGGAAGTGCTCAATAAATGGGAATCCTTACTATAGCCTTTTATGCTCCGTGTAGCTAACTGTTCGGGCTCCCCAAAGAAGACATATTTCCTGGTCGTGCGGACCATGTCTCAATCATCTTTAAATACCCAGAGCCCGACTTAACCAAAGAAGGCCCTTACCAAGCCCACTGACTACTTAAATGAGTAACCCAGCAGCAAGCACCAAAGCGCTGTCAACTTCCAACAAAGGCCGGCTCATTTGGGTCCGTACGGGAGAGAGGACGGTGGCAATCCGCCAGGGGCTCAAGCGCTGAGCTGGCCCAGCAGAATCCACCCGGCCCTTCCCCAGGTTCACATTTGGCAGAGGGACGCCGGCTCCGGGTCGCTGGACCCTCAGCCAGCCTTGTCCTTGGTGACAGTGCCACCTAGCGAGGGCCCGGGGCACTGCCGCCTGCTCCCTACTCCCGGCAACTGCTGGGACCACTGCGACATGTCAGCCCTTCAGGCTTCGGGCTTGGGACCGAGAACGTGGTCCTCCGGGCCCGCTTCCTTCCATCCTACGTCCAGGCGAGTGATTTGGACTATTGAAGTTCTCCTCCCGTGACCCTTGGAAGCCCATGCTGTCCCTCCCCGACCTCGTCCAGACCCCTGGACCTGATCGGCGCGAAGGGTCAGCAATCTCACACTTAATGGGCCAGCGATCTATCCCACACTTGGCAGTCCCCTGGCATCGAATCTTCGGGAGTAGGCAGAGCGGGCATTGCCCTCACCAGTCACTGTACAGATGAGACGACTGGAGGAAGGCAGTCGACCCAAGTCACACAACGGAACGAACCAGCGGCTGGGCCGGGCGAGAATCCCAGACTCTTGCTACCGGGTCCCTATCTCCTTCCCCAGCTACGCGCCCCTTATCCGGCGTGGAGACCGGGCATGCCCACGTGGCCTCACGAGGGCCGGGGCTGCGGACCCTGCGCCGAGGACCGGCGTGGGGATGCAGGGAGTCCCGCGCGGGGAGCCCCTGGGAGCACGCGGGGCCGGATCACGTGAGCGGGGAGAGCACGCACGCACGCACGCACGCACGCTGTGCGTCAGCACGCACTGAGGCGCTTAAAGCCGGCGAGCCAGAGCCGCGGTCACATGTGGAGGGTGGCAGTCGAGAACAAGGGGGCGGGAAAGAAGGAGAGGTCACGTGAACGAGGCCAAGCGGGGAGGTCACGTGAGGGGTGGAGGCGGGGCTTCCGAAGAGGAGGAGGAGGGGCGCGGGGCTCC
>NW_005359478.1:1501623-1534057 GCF_000412655.1 Myotis brandtii | reverse complement strand
CCTGCCTGGGGGTCGGTGCCTGGGGATCCCGTCCGCATCCACTGCAACATCACGGTGAGGACCCCCTTGCGTGCGCCTCCACAGGAGCCCCCTCTCAGGGACTCCAGGTCCCCCCGCACAGCTTTTTTATCTCGGGAGACCTGGGAGGCCGAATCCCCCCTTGGGGCTCGCTCCTTCCCTCCAGGTCACACTGTGTCCGCCCCTGGAGGTTCTGCCGAGCACCCAGAAGCTTCCCCCTGGACCCTTCCTAGTGAGGGACACTCTGACACGCAGCGCCGCCACTGCCCCTCTCCACTCACCCACCCACATCCCCAGGCTCACGATTTGGGGTTCTCCACGGCTTCACCCTGCCACCTGGGAGTGCCCTTTGCTTCCCCTCGCGCTCATTGCCCGGTTCCAGGCCTCTGCCCCGACCTCAGCTGGAAGGACTTGGTCGGGAGCTCGACACGTTTCAGTGATGCCCCCTCTCACGGCACCTTTCGCTTAGGACTCGGCCACCTGTGAGAGCCCTGCCCAGGCGCCTGCTGCAGCCCCTCTGCCTCTGAATCTACCTGGTGGTGGTTTGCAGTCCGCTGACCCTCTCCTTCGGGTTCCCTTTCATTGTGGTGTAACCTCTAACTCTCCTTTTGCCCCAGCTGGGAGCAGATCGGCCACTCCCTCGCTGTTCCCTGAGGATATCTCCAGTTGTCCGGGGTTGTGTGTTGCCTTTCCTGGTAATGGTGGTCATGTTTGAGGACGATCCCGTTCCGAACAGAAACGGTTCCTTTTTTCCCCAGTGGACATCATTCCACCCTCAGCTCGCTGGGCTGGTGCACCCTCACAGACCCCTTGAAGAGGGCTGGCCGCTGGTACCCTGGGAGTGCCCGTACTGTGCGGTGTAGCACTTACACTACCTGCTGTGATCACGTGCGGCCCTGGTTGAGGACTCGGAGAACAGGACTTGATCCGGGCAGGCAGCAGGCTGCAAATGGGAGCAGTCTGGGGAAAGACAGGCTTGTGGATTGTGTGGGACTCTGGGTCCTGATTCAGTTGACATGGTTCCTGTTTTCTGTCCCTTTCCTTCATCAAACCGGGTCAGGGTTTGGCGAGGCAGGCCTCGGCTCAGATGGGAGGATGTCCCACCAAAACTCGCGTGTCCCACTTCTTCCTTCTTCCATCCCCGCCAACCACACACATCACCTTTTTTCCTACTGAAGTAGGAAGTTAAGATTGACGCACTAGGTGTGGCTTAGGTGAAGACAGGGGCATCTTGAATCATTTGTTTCCCTCCGGCGTGGAGGATTAGAACCATGGCGGAGCTGAAACCCCTAGTAAACGTGGAAATGGTTTCCTTGGCAGATGTGGAAACCTCAGGAGTTCATTTTGTTCCTGAATTTAGCTACTAATTCCTTACGGGTAGGTTTTCCCCCTTCTACCTGCCCTTCCAGTTGCCAGCGGCCATCTACTATCTTTGTCCCTAAAAGGAAGTTAATTTAGAAGGTTCTCGGTTAGACACCCTGTGGCCCCTGTAAAGGAGACTTGGCCTGAACTGGCCCCTTGGTTTAGGGAGAGGGGGAGTCCGGTCCGGCTGCATTTGGCACTGAGGCTCAGGAATGCTGGGAATGCTCGCAGCGTAGGCCTCTTCCAGCCTGCCATGTGGAGCCCTGCATCCTACGCCTGGACGAAGAGGGTGGCAGCTTCCCAAGAGAGAGGTGGGGAGAATTGGCCTTTGAGGGGTCCTGTTGGAAGTGGGGTGTGGAAATTCTGCTACCCTTTCACTTTTAGATTCTGGAGATACAATCTAGTTTTCAATCCCTGCTTCCGCAGTTAAACTGAAAGTGGTCTGTAGTCTGCTTTTTTCACATCAGTGTGATTGTGGTGAGGTGATCTGTTCCTCAGCTGATCGTGGAGCTTGAAAATCAGAAGAGGACTTGGTGCTGGGTGTGGGAGAACTTCAAGTCCAGAACCTGGATAAGCCCCTCACTGTTCTCAGAGTGTGGCTGTGCCGCTCTCTCTTCTCATGGCCTAGGGTTCCTCAGAAAGCTGCCGGATTAGATACTGACCTGCTGAGCTGGGCTTCCGTGAGCTGGAGAAAGAGCAAAGGAACTAGAAGTTTTGAGGAGTGGAGGGCAGGCAAAATGTAGCTTTTCCCAGAGCTGCCCATCTTGACCGCGCTCTCTGCTCTTTTTCCCGCCAGGAGTCATACCCTGCTGTGCCCCCCATCTGGTCGGTGGAGTCTGATGACCCCAACTTGGCTGCTGTCTTGGAGAGGCTGGTGGACATAAAGAAGGGGAATACTCTGGTAAGGGGGCCAGGGTGCTGAGGTTGGGCCCATATCTTGAAGGCGAACTGTGAAAGGGAGACACCTGGAAAGTGGGTGGTGCAGTAGGCTGAACTGTGGGGGCAGACTCCTTGGGGGAGTTGCTTGCAAAGGACAACGGGGGAGACCTATGCCAGCCCCAGGATGGGTCCAGTAAACTCTCCCACAGCTACGTGGTCCATAAGATTAGTGAACTAGGTACCAATTTGGGTTCTGAGCTAAGAGCTCATCCATGTACCTGTCCAGATTGGGATTGGAAAGGAGTATTTGATGTCACTGTGGTCCCCTACCCCCAGCTATTGCAGCATCTGAAGAGGATCATCTCCGACCTGTGTAAACTCTATAACCTCCCTCAGCATCCAGATGTGGAGATGCTGGATCAGCCCTTGCCCGCAGACCAGGTGAGGAGCCGAGGAGCTCAGGCCTTGTGCAGTTACCCCACAGACAGCACTCGGGCGATGGAGACAAATCTGCAGCAGTTCCTCTGCACCCGACCCTCCAAACACACACACACACGTGTTGTGACTCTTGGCTGCTTTTTTCCCCAGATGGGAATCTAGTTAAATGGGACGCTAATAGCTTCACCTATCAAAACTTACTCTCATGGGCGATATACCTTATGTGGAGAAGAGGGGGCGGGGGGCGGGGGGGTTCCAGTAGAAGTTGGTGGCCATTGGGGTCTCAGGCCCCTTGTTAAGAACCAAGAAGCAAGAATCCCTCTTGGGGAAAATAAACTGGGATTTGTGAGGTGGGTGACAGAAATAGCCACTCTGCTTCCCTTTTATACTTTGGCATATGGTAGGAGGAGAGTAATGGGCTGCTAGTGAAGTCATTGCCTGGGCTGTTGCTTCCACTCAGATCTGGCTGGTGGACAGGCTGGCAGCGTTATGGATGGGCACACAGCTTCCAGACCTGGGAGCTTGGGGGAGTAGGTGAGAGGTTGCATTCTAGGAAGCCACTGGGCTCTGATCTCCCACCTTTCCTCTCCCCACTGCAGTGCACACAGGAAGACGTGTCTTCAGAAGATGAAGATGAGGAGATGCCTGAGGTAGGCTTGCCACCTGAGGCAGCATTGGCAGGAAACTTTCAATCAGCAGCTTTGAGCATCCACAGTGTACAGAGCTCCAGGGTAGCCCTAGCCTGTTTTGCTCAATGGTTAGAGCATTGGCCCGTGGACTGGAGGGTCCTGGGTTTGATTCTGGTCAAGGACACATACCTCGGTTGCAGGCTTGATCCCTGGCCCCAGACGGGGCATGTGCGGGAGGCAACCAGTCCATATGTCTCTCTCATCGATGTCTCTCTCTGTCTCTCTCCCTTCCTTCCACTCTGTCTAAAAATCAATGGGAAAAAAAATATCCTCGGGTGAGGATTAACAGAGCTCCAGTCTAAACTGGGGAGGGAAAAATGCCAGTGAGTAAAGACAGATTTACTGACCTGGAGGAATGGCCAGTGTAATAGAGGAGACAGGGCACTCACATCCAACCACTGAAGACAGTTAAGTGCAAATCTGTTTATACTAAATAGCAACAAGTTAATTTCTTTTCCTTTTTCTTTTTTTTTAAATCCTCACCCGAGGATATTTTTCCATTATTTTTAGAGAGAGTGGAAGGGAGAGGGAGAGACAGAAAGAGAAACATTGGACTTGTTGCCTCCCGCACTAGCCCCGACCTGGGGCCAGGGATCCTGCCTGCAACCGAGGTACGTGCCCTTGACCGGGAATTGAACCCGAGACCCTTCCGACATGGGCCACTGCTTATCCACTAAGCCAAACTGGTCAGGCTGCAGCAAGTTAATTTCAGATGGCTTTGAGCAGGCCTGGGTTTGCATCCTGTATCTCCGAGGTTATCTTAACTTGGGAAGTTTACCTAATTTTACTAAGCTGCAGTTTCCCTATTTATAAAACAGAATTATGGTATCTACTATATATGGTTGTCTTAAAGATTAAATGAGGCATTGCATGTAAAATGCTTCATGCAGTACATAGTGCTAAACAATTTATCTGATATATTTTAAAAACATAGATATTTCTGCATAATATTACAATTAAGAACTTGAGCTTCGGAGCCAGACAGATTTGATTCGCATTTTAGCTCTGCTAATAGTTGTATGACTTTGGACATGAGAATTAACATTACTAGACCTCAGTTCCTTACCTGTAAAAAGGGGAGTAACGATAACATAAAGGCACGGTGGCTGTAAGAATTAACTGGGCTAGTGTGTATGGCATCCAGTATAGAGCCCGACATAATGAACGTTCGGCAATAATTAGGAAGTCAGTATCGCCGTGTCCTGCTGGAGCCAGATCACTTGGATTGCTTTGTCTCCAGGCATTGCATTAATGTCCCAGGTTCTATAACTTTGTTAAGGTCTTAAGACACAAAAGACTCATGACACATGAAACTTACTCCTGTCGAGAGTAGAGAGCCCTCTGCACCATCACCCAGCATCTAACAGAGGGTTCACATCCTGGATATGGGCTTTCCCATCATGCACAGTGGACTCTGTGTGACCTCTACCAAGCTCCCTCGCTGGGCCGCCTTCCTCATTCCCCTCTTGTCAGTGGTGCCTGTGCTGACTCAGGTCATGCACCTGGGCGGGCATGAGGTTTCTGATCCAGGTTCCTCCTTTAACCTGGAGTCCTGAGAATTCTTGGGTACAGTAGTCACCTGGTGAAACATGATCTCTCACAGTGTCAGGCCAAAGTCATTCTAGGAATTAAGAGCTGCTGCCAAGGGAGAGTTTTAGGAACGTTGGAGCAGGGTCAGGCTGGGAGACGAGAAATGAGTCTCTGCTTCCCTAGACCCGTACGTAGTTCTGCTGTAGGACTGAATGGGAGGGGGTTCGCCTTGTCCGTTAGGTTGTGGAGGGAATGGGGCTGGGAATTGTTGCCGGAACAGGAAGGATGCCGTGTTCCTTAGCTTGCTGGAGAGTCCACTGTTCCTTAACTTGCAGCTCTAGACCAAATGGGGCTGGGAAGGCGATGGCCCCTCTCCACAACCTGTGTTGGTTTTTCTCTATCCCATCCCACCTTCAGGACACAGAAGACCTAGATCACTATGAAATGAAAGAGGAAGAGCCAGCTGAGGGCAAGAAATCGGAAGATGATGGCATCGGAAAAGAAAACTTGGCTATCCTAGAGAAAATTAAAAAGAACCAGAGGCAAGATTACTTAAATGTACGTACCTTCTAGGGAGAGGCTGGGCCAAGGGGTGGTGGGTACTGGCTAGAAGGTGGTAGGCCATCACCTATCAGTCTGGGAGCAGTCTGTTTTCTGGAGTGAGTTATAGGTGTGCCTAATCCTTGCTCAGATCCTGAACAAGCTGCCAGACTGCCCCTAAGGTCTAGTCCAGCCGTGGGCAAACTACGGCCCGCGGGCCGGATCCGGCCTGTTTGAAATGAATAAAACTAAAAAAAAAAAAAGACCGTACCCTTTTATGTAATGATGTTTACTTTGAATTTATGTTAGTTCACACAAACACTCCATCCATGCTTTTGTTCCGGCCCTCCGGTCCAGTTTAAGAACCCATTGTGGCCCTCGAGTCAAAAAGTTTGCCCACCCCTGGTCTAGTATGTGTGTTTCCAAACCACATGACCCTGAGACGTTTGTCTTCCCTCCCTTGCAGGGGGCAGTATCTGGCTCGGTGCAGGCCACTGACCGGCTGATGAAGGAGCTCAGGGATATATACCGATCACAGAGTTTCAAAGGTGGTGAGTTTGCCTCAGGGAAGGGCCTGAACAGGAGCTTCTCTAAGGATACGAGCCAGAATGGAGCTCCTCAAGCCAGTGGCTTAGATTGGCTGCATGTCCATGGGGTGCACCTGGAGCCTTTGATATTTTTCTTCTCAGCCTGGGTGGATCCTCAACTGGACCATCCTACTAACACCTGTCTTCCCGCCTTCCAGGAAACTATGCAGTCGAACTGGTGAATGACAGTCTTTATGACTGGAATGTCAAACTCCTCAAGTGAGTGGGGACTCTGGGATTGGAAAGGAAGTTGAGGCCCAGTATGTGGGGAGCCACTGTGCTGGGAGTCTCGGGCAGTCCCAGGAGCAGGTGTGGGCAGTGGGGGTCGACACAAGGCTCCTGAGCTAGGACAAGGAGTCAGCCCAGACTCATTGCTTCATAGAGTTGACCAGGACAGCGCTTTGCACAACGATCTCCAGATCCTCAAAGAGAAAGAAGGTGCAGACTTCATCCTACTTAACTTTTCCTTTAAAGTAAGTCTTTTCCCTTCCAGCCCCTCCCTCCTGGCCGAGGCCTCCTTCTCCACCGTACAAAATTGTGGCAGATCCTGGCCTCCCCCGCTAATTATTGCCTTTGTCTCTCACAGGATAACTTTCCATTTGACCCACCGTTTGTCAGGGTTGTGTCTCCAGTCCTTTCAGGAGGGTGAGTGGCTGAGGGCAGCTCCTGTTACAGAAGGTGAGAAAGGGGCGTGAGCTTTTGCCAGGCACAACTGACTATAACCTTTCTTCCGCAGGTATGTGCTGGGTGGAGGTGCCATCTGCATGGAACTTCTCACCAAGCAGGTGAGCCTGTCTCTTGCTCTTGGTCAGGCTGGCCAGGGCAGGGCTCGGTGAGCTTCACCGCACACCTCTGTGGCTTTCGGGTGATGGGCTTCATGTGGCCCTTTCATTTCGCCAGGCAGAGCCCGGCACCCATTGACCCAGACAAACAGGTGGTGGCTATTCCGGGCGTGAAGGGCAGGACCCCTTCCACAGACACAGTTCCTTGCTGGAGAGCAGGTGTGAGGTGTCTGGGAGCTCTGCTGACTTGCTGCTCCCCCCGTTTCCAGGGCTGGAGCAGTGCCTACTCGATAGAGTCCGTGATCATGCAGATCAGTGCCACACTGGTGAAGGGGAAAGCACGAGTGCAGTTTGGAGCCAACAAAGTAAGGAGCCGGGGCTGCTGGATGGGCTGGAGCCAGTTATCATTTGGGCCACTAGCAGGCCCAGGCCGCCCTCTCTGAGGAGCCAAGCGGATGAGGCATCGGATGCATGGGCTTGGGACACCATGGTGGGAACAGGAGAGGGCCTTGGCCTGAGGGGCTGCCTAAGGCTTCGGGGAGGACACAGGTCTGGAACGGGAAGGCTATGGGATTGCATCCCCGAGGGGCCTACAGGTGGGGGCACTTCTGTTAACAGAGCACAAGTTTGGGTCTCTGGGTGACAGTTCATGGAAGGCGAGGGGCAGTAAAGCCGCAGCTGGCCATGGCCTGACCTGGCGGCTTCCTCTCCCCAGTCTCAATACAGTCTGACAAGAGCACAGCAGTCCTACAAGTCCTTGGTGCAGATCCACGAAAAAAACGGTGAGGCTGGAGCCAGGACTCGGGATTCGGACACTCGGAAGGCCTGAGGTTTTCCCTTCCAGCCAAGTAGCAAGGACCCCCTTCTGGTTTCTGAGCCTTTATCACCCATTAACACAGCACCTGCCCGTTACCCAAAGAAGGGCTAGAGGTGGCTACCCCCACTGCCTCCTCTCCAGAAAAGCACCAGCCACCATACCCCATGTGGCCTCGGTGCTGCCCCTTCCCGACCACCCTGTGAGAAAGCTCACCTCACCCTGTCATCTCGGGCTGGGCACAGCCTCTCCCCTTGCTTACGCTCTCCCCGTAGGCAGTCTCCCTGCCCCTGCACCTCTCCCCGCACTGGAAGCCCTGCCTAGGGTCATTTCACCTGTCACCCTGGAGTCTTCAGTGCTCGGGGCTGGGAGCAGGGACTTCAGCCTCCACCTCACTGTTGGGTTTCTTTGCAGGCTGGTACACACCCCCAAAGGAAGATGGCTAACCCTGGAGCGCCGCCCCCTCCTCCTTCCCCAGGCACCACTGGACCAATTACCTTTGAATGCTGTATTTGGATCTCACGCTGCCTCTGTGGTTCCCTCCCTCATTTTTCCTGGACGTGATAGCTCTGCCTATTGCAGGACAATGATGGCTATTCTAAACGCTAAGGAAAAAAACAAACACCGAACTGTTTCAAGTACTCAAGACTGACTTACAGACCAACCAACCACCTGGCTGGAACCCTTGCTAGCAGGCATTCTTATAAAAGAAACTTTTGAGCCTCCTTATATTGCTGGAAACTCAGCTGTGCTCCAGACTAGAGCCTCCTTACCTATGCTATGGATTTTTAATTTATTTTCTCTTATTTCATGTACACTGCTTTTTTTGGTTACAGTGTATGATGGATGTGTATGAAAAAAATGTATCTTTGGGAAAACAATTACAGTTTGTTAATTTGAAGATGCTGGTCTTGACTCATCTTTCTTTTTGTTCCCATATCCACCCCACCCCCATCCCCGAAACTATTTGGGTGGTGGGGGAGGGGTCGAGATGAGAGGCTGCACTTCACTGCTAAAGCCAGAGGAAGGTGGAGCTGAAGCACACGCCTGGCACTCAGATTCCGTCTGAAGCCTCTGGAGCGACCAGCACTCGTCCCCCTGGCATGCAGAGCCTGCCCTGCTGAGCCACGGTGTAGCAGGCTGAAATGATGACCTTAATTCTTAGGACTACTTTTCTCTTCTACTTGCAGATGTTTTCAAATTTCTAAGAACAAGGAAATGGGAAAGGAGGCTCACCAGGCTGCTGTTTCATGGAATTGCTTTTAAATGAGTTGAGTGGTGATGGAGGCGATCTCGTGTGTACTCAGCCTCTGGTCTCAGCAGTGTGCTCTGTATGCCACAACTCCGGTGTTCGCCAACCCCTCCCTCCCGGGAAACGGCTTCTGGCTAGCTTCTTTGCTCACCCTCCTCTCTGTCACTTCCCTTGGTCTCATAAGAGAAAACAGGTATAGCTCTGAAATTGGCTTGAAAAATTGTGGATTCTTTTCAAGCCACTTCCATAAGATGGGTCCTCTGGGAAGGTTAGCTTTAAGGGGGCTGTTGTGTACACCTGTGTCCCCACCCCAGGCTCTGGGAACTGCTGGGGCGGGGAGAGTGAGGTAGGAAGTCTGCGGGGCTGGAACCGGCAGTGCTGTGTTGTCTGTACATGCTGTTTAAAAGGAAGGGTATGAGGTCTGCGTTTGACACGTGCTGCCTGCCTCCCGTCAGTGAGCTTGCGTTGGGGTTGAGACAGGCTCTGAGGGACAGACTATGCCTGCAGACGAGGTGATGACCGCAATAACAAGCCAGGGATGGCTCAGTGACGATGCTAGTCTTAGCCCAGAATTGAGAGCGCTGCCTGGGCGCCTATACGATGTCAGTTCTGTAATGCTTTAACATTGGTCATTTCCCCCCATTTTCTTTTAAGGGATTAATGTCTTGCTGCTTCAGGTGGATGGAGAGTTCAACAGTCCCCCTCAATGCTGCTCTAACTCTACCCACACCCACCTGATATGGGGTGCTAAAGTTTAGATAAAGTGGGGACCCTAGGGGCAAACTTATTCCATAGAGCGGAAATCTGGTTTTCAAGGCCTTTGTGGCTTTCTTCTGAACTTATCACCAGCCCTGGCTGAAATGTAGATTGTGTTTTTAGTAATGTGTACTGTGAGCTGTCCTCTGTATAATGTATTTTGTAATGTATTTTTCTCATCTACCAAAGGATGAAACAAATAAAGTTATTTAAATAGTTTGGCTCTAATCAATTTTTTTAAAGAAATAATGGAGTCCCTGTTCCCCTGCCATAAGGGAGGCACCAGCTCCTGTGAGTTGTACAGCAACTCTCAGAGAACCCTCCACTTTTCTTGTCAAACCTAATATTCCCTTTATGACCTTAAGTTTAGGGTTCTCATGGCGTTACAAATCATGGGAGAATCAAAGCCATATCGTGAATCAGTTTCCTTCTAAGGCAAGGAGAAGTGAAACAGCTCTTTGAGGTCAGTATCCTACACCTCAAGTGTGAATGAATCTCCATCCCAGGCAGGGTCTGCCCAGCCCAGAGCCCGCAGCCAGAGCTGAATAAGAGCCTGAGACAGCTCACCTCACTGCCGTGGGTAGGGGAGGGCAGAGATGGGGAGAGGTGGCCAGACAGGAATCAATCACCCAAACTCGTGAACCGTGCCAACATTTATTCTCCATGGTGATGGCTCACTGGTTAAATGTTCCCCACCTGGTTCTACAATGGAATCCCAGGAAAATAAAGCCGTGGGCCTTTCCATTCTCCAGAATCTCCAGAATCTGTTGGAGCAATTTATATTGTGCTCCGGGGGCACAAAAAAAGAGACAGAAAATAAATACATGGCCACCTGAAGCTTCCCATGTAAGCTTCCTAGGTTTGGTTCAAATGTCCATACTGAGTGGGGAACTGAAGACACAAGACAAAGTTGAGACTTTTCTGAGAGGAGCTGAGGGTAAAGGCAAATGCAAATCAAATCAATCCTGGGCACCAGTGTGGCCTTGCGAGTGGAAGGGGGACACAGGTCAGGGCAGGCAGGGGGAGGGGGAGGGAGAGGGGGCACAAAGAATATATAAAGGAGGGAGGGAGCTGATGCTAGCTAGCCACATCATCTTAACTCTTCAAACTTCAGGATTTGTGGCTGCAAGAGAAAGAGAAAGTCTCACTGGGAAGGAAGGACCACCGCAGCCAGTCTACCCGACCCCTTGGGTAACTTCAGGTTGTTTTGTCTAAGCCTCTAAGGGAACGCCAGATAAATCCGCAATCCAGGCCTTGGCACTGGCCCGCAGCTGAGCCCTGGGGTGGGAGGAGAGGGAGCAGGGCTGAGTTAGATACGGGGCAGTTACCTCCAATTTCAAAGCGCCAGTGATCTTCCCTTTGAGGATGTGATGGGTCAGCTGATATGAACTCAAAATGCCTGCGAAACAAAACACAACAACAAAACCCTGGTGGCACTGGGTCAGGCGGGAGGAGCAAGGGAGGGAAGTGGGAGGCCGGGCCACGGGGAGATGCAGAGCAGCCCCTACAAGTCTCTGCTAGTTAGGGCTGCCTCCCCGCTGCAGGATAAACCGAGTTTTTTGGGGGGGGGGGGGGGGGGGTGCACGAGGAATATATAAAAGGAGGGGACATTATTACTGTTACTGGAATAATGACACGAATCTGGGATTTCACATTCTCTCTTCATATATATATATATATACACACACACATATATATATTTAAATTTCAGAGATGAAGGGAGGGAGGGAGAGAGAGAGAAACATCGATGAGAGAGAATCATTGATCGGCTGCCTTCTGCACACCCCTCACTGGGGATCAAGCCTGCACCCTGGGCATATGCCCCAACCGGAAATCAAACTGTGACCTCCTGGTTCACAGGCCGAAGCTCAACCACTGAGCCAGGTCAGCTGGGCGGATTTCACATTCTCTAATGGGAAATTCTGGGGACAGAAAAACTTCATCCTCTCTGCTCTGAGCATCTGCGCTAGAGGGAGAGAGGTCAGAAGCAGATGCTCTCACCATGAGCATGTTTACATGCTGGAACGAGGCAGGGCAGGCCGCCGGTCAAAATGTCAGCTCCTGCTGTCCTGCCAACCTCCGAATCTGGGACTGTCTGCGCATGAGACTGACCATGTTAAAGCCGGACCTCACTTCCACCCCTGGCCATGCCTTTCTTGCTGTGAGAGGTGAGGAAGTTCCTTTCACCTTTTTGAGCTTTGCTTTCCTCATCCATCCGGGGAGGACTGTCCACCGCCTGCCTGACCTCTCGGGCCATCTCCAAGTCCAGGAGGGAGCTCAGCACAGCCCACGTCTGGGCTGGGCACTCTGGCCCCTAACAACCACGCAGTCCCCTTCAGCCTGCCCCCAACTCCAGAGCCCTGGCCCTGTTCCCCCCAGGCTGGGCAATTACCCAAGATGACCTGTGGGTGGTGCTCCTGACCACTAGGCACCGTTCCCCTCAGCCTCCCAGGGGTGAGGGGGCCTGGGCCTACACTTGGGGAGTGAGTGTGTCTGTCTGTCTGTCTGTCTGTCTGTCTTCACCTCTGCTTCTCCTGATCCCCCAAAGCATTCTTTCATCCTTTCACAGAGTCGCTCCGCTTTCACCGGTTTTATGTACATTGGGTTTTGCTTAAGATTTCATGGGGAAAGGATTCTGTTACAGAAGAAAACTAGAATCTGAAAACAAATGGTTAGGTGGAGGGCACTGGGCTCGGGGCCTTCTGTTGATGTGCTGTTCCTTTAGACCAGCGGTTCTCAACCTGTGGGTCGCGACCCCTTCGGGGGTCGAACGACCCTTTCACAGGGGTCGCCTAAGACCATCGGAAAACACATATATAATTACATATTGTTTTTGTGATTCATCACTAGGCTTTAATTATGTTCCATTTGTGACAATGAAATTGGGGGTCACCACAACATGAGGAACTGTATTAAAGGGTCGCGGCATTAGGAAGGTTGAGAACCACTGCTTTAGACAGAGCAGCTCTGGCAGAAGCAGGGGTGAGAAGCCTGCCCTCCCTCCCTGCACCCCGAGAGCTAAGCCTTTGGACAGCACCTGCTGGGGCCCGTGGAGCCCAGGTGTGAAAACTAATACCCAAGAGGCAGCTCTGCAAGAGGCAGATGCCAAAAACCGGGGAAAGATCAAATGACTAGAGGCTTAAGGGTACCCTGAGGGCCTTGGCTGCCCCCACACCCTCCCCCACTGAGGTCCTGGGGGCAGACAGAGCATCTCCCATCCCTGAGTCCGGGGTTGGGGGGGGGGACGGGAGGGGGGGATGTTGGAGGGCATCTTACCTTTCCTCAGCATGAAAGGCTGAGTCAGAGGGGGGATGGTCCAGAAGTCATCACTATCCAGGCTGCGCAGACACTGCACCGGGAGGGTGGCCGACTGGCCAAAGTCGATGAACAAGACCACAGCCCAGGTATCCACCCTGTCCACTACCCAGCACCTGGCCAGAGGGAGGGAGGAACGGAGGGCTGTTCCACCTGGCGGCATGCACGGCGGTCCGTCACAAAGAGGCTCAGAGGTCAAGGCTAACGGAGCCGAGTTTCCTTCGTTCTCCCCTTCCTCGGGCAGAGAAGTGATCATAGTCACAGATCTCGGGAGAGGAAGCAGCAAGAAAGAAACCAGAGTCCCGAGGAGGGAGAAGGGAAGGAGCGTCTGTCCGCCGGCCTCTCTCACACTGTCCAGCCTTAGGCCGTCCACCCCTGCCGGGCACATACCTGTTCCAGGCCCGGCCGTACGTGCCCAGGTGGTACTCAGCCAGGCAGCGGGCCCCGCGCTGCACGGCTGCGTCCTGCAGGTAGGGCTGCTGCTCCTCCGCCTCGGCCAGGGTGCTGAAGAGCGCCTGCATGTTCTGGTGCAGAGTCTGCAGGTGGCACACATGCGCGGGCCTCACTGCCTGCAGCACATCCCACATCTGGCTCTGCAGGCGTCCCCTGCTCGGCCAGCACCACTGACCGGCCCCCAGGGAACCAAGGTCCAAGGCGGGAGAGAGGAAGACTCGGGACCCGGGGGGTTAGAATGCACTCGTCTGGACGCCGCCGCGGACCGGCCCATCACCACACCCACCCCGGGAAGGCTCTGTGAGGAGGCGCCGAGCCCACGGGGGCCACCAACAAGCCCATACCTCCGTGACGTGCATGGCCCAGAAGAACGGGGTCCGAGGGACAATACTGGTCACCAGCAGCCCCACGTCCCCGCCGGTGTGGCAGATGGTGGCCAGCCAGCCCAGGTCGCGGAAGCATTCCCTCAGGAGCGGCACCAGGAAGGAGCCTCTGGGGGAAGAGCCGTGGGACACGGGGTGAGCGAGTGAACGAGGTGACCAACCTGGTCCTGGAGGAGGCTGGGCAGGGCCAGGCAGGATGGTCACCCTGGGTCAGGTCCACCCCTCCAGGGAGGGGATGAGTACATAACGCAGAACGAAGGCAGCACCAGGGCAGCAGGGAGGGGAGAGGGAGATTGGGAAGGGGGGCGGGTCCTGGAGGAAAACAAACACACACCCAGGCTCCCACAGACAGGTCGGCCCTCATTGGGCCGACCACCTGAAGCAGGGGGTGGACTGTCCAAAACCCAGGACACGTCTTCAATCCCCAAATCGCTCCTCCTGTGTCTACTTCATGCCCAACTCCAGCCTCCCACCCACTAACTCCATCACCTAAGGCACCCGTGTGGTCAGCAAGGCAGACCTGCTGCCGTGGAAAAACACACAAACCACTCGTCCTACAGCATGCTCCCATCCGAGATGATCCCGGCATCTCTGACATGACGAATGGTGTCCACTGTTAAAGCAGACGATGTGGTGGGCATGATGGCCGCATGGGACCCGGGGTGGGGGACAGCCACAGGCCTTCACTGTCCCAAAACGGAAACAGATTGTCTTAGGTCCCTGTGGGTCTGGTGCTGGAGCTCCTGAGAACTTAACTCCCACACGGGGACCACCCCTACCACCCTCTAGGGACGGAATGCTGTTTGCAGGCGCCGCTTGCTCTGGTGGGCCCTGCACCCCTCCACTGACCTCATTTCCATGGGGACTGCAAATAAGGGTGTCCTCCGTCTCGCTGTCTTTCGGGGGTCACCGGGAGCTTTGGGGGTGAGCTGGAGATAAGCTGGAGAGCAGGAGAGTGAGTCTTGGAGGCACCAGAGCTGACCCTGCCCCCCTAGACGCCCTGGCCCCACCCTCAGAGGTAGGACAGGATGGGCCACTCGGCCTCGTCCTTCCACACCTCAGCCTCTAGGTCAGTGGTTCTCAACCTTCTGGCCCTTTAACCCTTTGCGGTCGTATTAAATTTGGACATGGGTGTCGTACTGGTCGGAATTAATTTCCATTGAAAGAGCAGTGATACATAACATGCAAGATTATGAAGGATAAACAAGATTTATTAATTCTATTTTGGAACTACATCACTACTAGTAGAATCACTACAAACGTTATCACTTTCTATGTCAGAGTCAGTATTCAAGATGCCAAAATAAAACTCTTCGTCGTTACTTTCTTCTTTCGGTAACTTTCTTTTTGCCATTTTGGAGTATTATTTTGAAATATCTTAACAAGCGAGAATGCCTAATTACAGTTAAACGTAATTTGTAAAGCTTTATTGAAATTCTGGCGAAGTATCTCCGAAGCTTGTCGATTTCTTCACTCTCAAAAGGCGACTGACTCGCCACGGTGTTTTGCATGGCGAGTGTGGAACGACCGCGTTTGTTTATATTGAGTTTCGATATCTCCGATTTGTCGGGGCAATGTTTTGGTTCGTGACAAGGTCGCTTAGACACTTAAGAGCTTTCAGAGAAATTATGAACTGATACATGAATGAATAGAGTTAAGATTCGTACCGTTCCTTGCTGTGGTGGCTGAGAGCAGACATACGGCCGCAAAGGGTTAAATACAGTTCCTCATGTTGTGACCCAACCATAAAATTATTTTCGTTGCTACTTCATAACTGTAATGTTGCTACTGTTATGAATCGTCATGTAAATATCTGATATGCAGGATGGTCTTAGGCGACCCCTGTGAAAGGGTCGTTCGACCACCAAAGGGGTGGCGACCCACAGGTTGAGAACCGCTGCTCTGTATCTTCAGCTGGGTGGGGAGGGTGTGCTGCCTGATAGTCATTAATCAAGAAAGCATCCTGGAGGAATAAACTGGGGTATTTCCCCCACGGAGAGGCCCACAGGGGGAGGGGGCAGAGCTGAAAGAGGGGCTGGGAGAATTGAGTCAGGCGTTGGGAAGACACGTCCTGGGGACACGGGATCTCACCAGCGATTTCGGCAAATCCTCGACGGGAAGGCCTCTCCAACACCTAGGGAGAAGGAGACAGGCATCGCTCAGGCGTGGCAGCAGTTATTCTATCGATGTGTACGTGGAGTCACTCCAAGTGGACTTGGAGGCAAAGTGTCACAGCCCCTGCACCGCCGCCGGCGTCCGCTGAGTCTGACACCCACTCACGCTCTTTCTCGCTTGGACCCTGAGCCAACCAGGAGAAGACGCTCAGAAACAGGGGAGGGGGGGCAGGCAGCTGCAGGGGGGCTCCCGCAGGACTCACAGTCCCAAAGGCCAGACTCGGAGCCCCTGGGGGTCCCTGCTGGACCTTCTTGCGGGGGGGAGGGGGGGGAGGTGGGAACGGTTACACTGGAAGCCGGGTTACGTGGAGACAGAAAGGTCTGGGTGCCCTGCGCCTCACTACAGCCCTGCAGCCCCCAACCCATGCTGGTGCCCCTTCCCACTGTCCTCGCCTGGAAAACGCACCCCTGCTTAGAGCCATGTCTCTGCCTGCCCTGCTGCTCCCCTGCTCTGGCCACTGACCGCTGCCAGCGAGCCCCTGTGGCCCCTGTTCTCTCCTGGACACACGCTACAGTCCCACCTGAGCCCCTCGTAAGCTTCCTTTCCGCTTCGCCAAACGGACGACTTCACGCCTCTTCAGACCCACCCCACTCCCCACCCCACCGACGAACCTGCCTCTTTACCAGGTGAAAACTGGCAGCAGTGGGACGGGAGGTCCCCCCTTCTCTCCATACAAGCCCCTACCCGCCCTCTCCGCCATCCCTCCTGCTGCCCTGGCCACCAGGTACCTGCCCTAACACTCTGGGTCTCACACCGTCTCGCCTTCTCAAGGACAGCAGCCCTGAGGGCGTGCCCTCTTCCTCCCCCATGGCTCTGTGGACGCCTCCCACCAGGAACATGCCCTGTCATCCATGTTTGAGACCCTGGCTTGACCGCCCTCCCCTCTAGCTGCCAGCTTCCTCTGCTCCGCCGCTGGCAGTGCTGTCTCCTGTCTGCTTCCCCACCTGACATTTCCCCGCAGCACAGTCCAAGGAGGCCGCCTTGAAACCGCTCGCACCAGGTCAGCGTGACCTGAGAGCTGCTGCATCCTCATGTTCTCCGCGCTGAGCTCACCGGCGGTTTTCCACCCACTCCCTCTTCCTAGAAACACTGCTCCCCTGGCCTTCCTTGACATTGCACACGTCCGGTCTTCCTCATCTTTCACTGGCTGGCCCTCTAATATATTTTAATTGATTTCAGAGAGGAAGGGAGAGGGGGAGAGAGCTAGAAGCATCAATGATGAGAGAGAATCATTGATTGGCTGCCTCCTGCATGCCCCGTACTGGGGATCGAGCCCACAACCCAGGCATATGCCCTGACTGGGAATCGAACTGTGACCTCCTGGTTTATAGGTCAACGCTCAACCACTGAGCCACGCTGGCCAGGCTGACTGGCTGGCCCTTGAAATGAGCCGACCCAGCCAATGCCGGCCAACCCCAGGAATTGGTCCGCTCTCCCATCTACCTTCTCTCCAAGGTCCTCTCCAGTTCTGTGGTTTTAGGAATCAACAGATTAACACAAAATCAGACCTCCAGCCTTAATCGCTCTCTGGAATTCAACTCAAATGTAGAGATGTCTGCTCCACCGGACAACTAAGAGGTACACGAACTCAGCAGGTCTAAACTAGACCCTGCACACGCCGCCTCGCCCCAGCTCTCTCGACTTCACAAATTACATCACTACCTACCCAGTGGCTCAGGCCACGTTCATCTCTCTCCCTGGCTTCCCTACACCAGACTCATCAGCAAGCCAAGCCGCCTCTTCTTCCAAAACACACCAGAACCCACGGGCTCCCCCCTATGCGTATCTGCCGCCAGGATACAAGCCATTGCCACCGCGTCCCAGGACCATAGCAACATGGTCCACAGAGTTCCTGCTGCCACACTGGCCCCAGAATCCAGTCGCCACCCAGCAGATACAATCTCTCACCAACGAAAATTCAATTCACATGACTCCCCCGATTAAATCCTTCCAACCTCTTCCCATTGTGCTTGAAAGTAAAACCCAGCCTCTTGGGCTCCTCGAGGATGCCACGCTAGGACCCTCCTTCCCACTGGGCTCCTCTCTGCCCTCTGCCCCTCCTCCCGCCGCATCACACCCTGGGGCCTTTGCAGGTATTGTGGCTTGAAATTAAGTGTTCTTCCTGTCTTTACAGGAGGGGCTCTGATTTGTCCATTCAGATCTCAGGTGACACGTCACTTCCTCACAAAGAGGCCCCCCTGAAGACCATCTAAAGAAGTGAGCCCCCTCGCATTCATCACATCAGCTTATTTTAATTAGTGCGTAGGGCTGGCATTTTCTTACTTATCGGTTACTGTAGGTCTCTTCCCACTGGAACACAAATATCATGAGAATAAGAATCACATTTGTCTTCTGACAATTACACGGAGGTAGCCCGGGGCCTAGAACGCTCCCCAGTGCCTATTAAGCTCTCGGTAAACAGATGTTGGGTGAATGGATGGATGGGGTGGGTGGCTGGATTAATGGAAGGGATACGAGGAGGAGGAGGAAAGGGGAGAATAAGAGAGAGGGAGGGCGGGAGAGAGGAAGAAAGGAAGGAAGGAGAAGTTATGGACTCCTGGGGCAAGTTATGAACTCTCTCAGCCTCGGCTTCCTCTTCTCCTCCATGAATCACATCTGCACTGATGTGAAGATGTACTCGGGCTCGTGTTGGTTCAGGACACGACATGAAGAAGGTGCTTAACAGATAGGAGCGGGATGAGAATATGGCCACAGGTGCACGTCGCCCAGAAACAAGCCTCAGATGCCAGGGTGCGCGTGTCACCAAGGCGGCCCCCCGGGAGCGACAGAGAGCGGGCGGCATCTCAATCTCTGCCAAACCGGACGGTTTAAATTAAGTTCCATCGCTGCTACGAGCACAGGGACCCTCATGCCCAGAGCAATCCACTCCTGGTTCCAGAACTGACAGGTCTCCTTCACTGTGGGCTGGTGACTTGCTCCTCATCTGCAGGACGGGAGAGTAACAGCACCGGCTGCTGTGACTGAGTTTGCACAACAACGCGGTTAGCAAGAAGCCTGCAGAGCGAGCCCTCCGCAGCGGCTAACTCCCTGTCAACCACGGAGACCAGTCCGATCTGCATGTGGAACCTTCGGCCCCACCTGTGCACCTGCAGCAAGACAAGGTGACCGTGCAAACACCTGCCCCCCAGCCAAGCACAGGTGACTGTTTATTTAAAATCTCTTAAGACAGCCCCGAGTACCAACCCCGAGAACCAATTCTCAGCGACGGCTTCAAGCTAAAAATCATCATCAATATGTAAACACGTTCAACCGTTCTTGTCTAATTATTACTCCCTAATGATTTCAGAGATAAATATAACAAGCCTTTTCTGACAGTTTGTGAAATTAAGTTTCAGAGGAAAATATGCTATTATCATCCAGCCACCGTAGCATGTCGCCCAGAAACAAGCCTCGGATGCCAGGGTGCGCGTGTCACCAAGGCGGCCCCCCGGGAGCGACAGAGAGCGGGCGGCATCTCAATCTCTGCCAAACCGGACGGTTTAAATTAAGTTCCATCGCTGCTACGAGCACAGGGACCCTCATGCCCAGAGCAATCACCGGCTGTGAACGGGCGCTTTACTTTGTTCTGGGCACTGCTACCAGCTGGCCAAGTGTCCTAAGGGGCAGCAGACTCCAGAACGATGCCGGCGAGTCTGAGCAGTGGGAGAGAAGACACCGGGCACACAAAGGTCAGTGGCCAGAAAGCACTGGGGTGGATGGGGGGGTCCATTGGTTCCCCGACACTAGGGGTGGGGAACGATTGGCCTTGCGGACCCATGGGCCCGCCCCCCCACACACACCATAAGGCCTGCAAAATCATTCGGTCTGGCCCTGCCAAGGCATTAGGAATTCATTAAATGTGTGACCGAACAGAGCAGGCTGATTTCTAAGCTGATAATTTTGTGTGGCCCAAGAATGATGTTACACGGTAAATATCCAAATGGCCCTTTGGCGGAAACAAGGTTCCCCACCCCTGCCTGACACACACCAGGGAGAAGCCCTCGGTCCACTGCTCAGCAGGGGCGCAGGCCTCACCCGGAACAGTGGCAGCTTCCCTGCCCGCGGCCTCTGGGTCGACTGCTGCTGGTCACTCGGGGCCATGGGCTTTGAAGGCCTCTCACCCCACCTAGGGAACCGCACCAGGGCCACCAGAAGGGCGCATCTTTGTGGAAATGTGACATTTACAGCGTGAGCCCTCAACAGCTTTCCTCTCCCCCAGGTTATGCACTCTGTGCTTCCGCTATGGGCCAGGCACCGAGCAACAAAGGCGAATGACGCAGACCCCGTTCTCAGGAAGCCCACGTTCAGTCGCCCCACAAATATTTATAAAATGTGTACCTTCCAAACACTGCCATTAGGTGCTCACACTTGGATGGAGGCAGCAGACAGTACGTGTACAAACAGGTATATCACCAGGGGCCACAGGGCCATGCAGAAGCACAGGCGAGGGGCAGGGATGAAGGGTGTGGGAGGGGAGGTGGGGTGACAGCTAAACAGGACCTGAATGAAGTGACAAAGCCAGCCCCGTAGACACCTGGGAAAGAGCCTGTGGGCTGAAGGCGGCGGGTCCAAGGCCAAGGTGGGCATGAGCTGGGCGTGTTTGCAGAACAGCACTGGGGCGGGCGTGACAAGACACTTTCATTCTTACCTGGGGCACCTGTGACAGGTCTTCCTGCTTCCACTCTGGTCCCTGGAAGCTATTCTACTGGGTCCCTTTAAAACTTAAGTCCCGGTGAATGGCTGGACAAACAGTGACACGTCCATACCACAGAACACCACTGAGCAATGAAAAGAGAACTGCTGATGGTGCAACCACACGGGTGAATCTCTTTGACATTCCGCCGAGTGGAAGCAGCCAGACAGAGATGCACATACAGCAGGATTCCACGGACACAAAACTCTAGACAACGCTCATCTGACGCGACAGAAAGCAGATCGGCGTTGCCAGGGACGTGAAGGGGGACTGCTGATTGGGAAAACACAGGAGAACCTAGTGGGTGATTAAAATGTTCTAGATTGGGTTGTGGTGGTGGTTATATGGCTTCGTACTGTAAACCCTAAGGACTAAGAAGGGCTCCTGGTGGCTACTCGGTCTTAAAAAAACAACAGAGCCTGGCAGCCATTTCTGCCCAGAGCCTAGCAGCCATTTCTGCCCAGAGCCTAGCAGCCATTTCTGCCCAGAGGCCTCTCATGCAAACAGCACTTCCCAGAGAAGGCTCTGGGCTGAACTGCCCGTGTCCACTGAAGGGCCTGCCTGCACGGTGCTTCTGACCTCTGAGCCAGCCCTTAAAAGTTCTTGGAGTCCTATTTCAACCAATAGGACTGAGGCTTTCCCCATCCAATTGGAGCTGCACAGCTCCAACCAATCAGAGCAGTTCTATTCTGACTCATCAGGGACGAGGGGCCAGGAATTCTGGCTATAAGCCAGCTCCCCTCTGGCTCTGGGGGTGCCCATTTTCCACCTAAGACTGAAAACTGGGTTTACTGGCTGAAGATGGTTCAGAGAGGGCAGCATGGAGCCGACCTGCAGACCGTGGCGGGTGGAGTGGGACAGACTGGGGCAGACACCGCAGAGTGGGCCATGGCAGAGTGGAGCTGCCCAGCTGGAGAGGCCTGGTCCCAGGACCACTGGCTCGGGTAGCCGCAATGCCACCCTGCAGCATGGTGGAGCTGTTTGCACCGCAGCGGCCATGCTGCACTAATGCGGAGCTGTTTACACCCAAGTTTCCTTCTTCACTGCACCCCAAATTGTGCATTCCTGTTGGTATTTGAATTGGCACCAACGACCATCTGCTGACATTACATATGTCAAAATTCATCAAACTTTATGAAGCCATACTTCACTAGTATACTTAATACTTCAATTAAGTTGGTGTTTTAATGTAAATTGGTTAATTCTAGTTACCTTGCTCCCTGCCCAAACTCTCTCTTTTTTTTATTCCTCACCCAAGGATATTTTTCCATTATTTTTAGAGAAATGGGGAGAGACAGAGAAATATCAATGTGAGAGACACACATTGATTGGCTGCCTCCTGTACCTGCTCCTACCAGAGCCAGGGATCGAGCCTGCAACCGACGTACGTGCCCTTGACCAGAATCGAACCCGGAACCCTTCCGATTTGTGCACCGGTGGGGTCCCTTGGCCTGGCCTGCACCCTCTCGCAATCTGGGACCCCACCCTGGCCGGGGAGGGACCGTGGGAGGGCTCCAGGGCATGTCCGGTCCATCTCACCCAGTCCTGACTGGCTGGACCCCAACAGCAAGCTAACCTACCGGTCAGAGCATCTGCCCCCTGGTGGTCAGTGCATGTCATAGCAACTGGTCGAATAGTCGAAGGGTCGGAGGGACAATTAGCATATTAGGCTTTTATATAGAGAGATGTAAACATCAATCACAGATGAATTAAGTTATGTATTATGATTGATCATTTTCATTCTTACACAATCTTTGCCCCAGGAATTAACTGCTTTTTCCTCCCTCCATTTACTACTTGGATTTTCTTAAATCTCTGGCTCAGTTTTCCCACCCACCAATAGCTCTTTATCATACCTCTCCACTCAATTTTCCATTTTTCTTCATGCAACTATTATCCTGCAGTCTCACACCATCCTGCTCTGTCCTGGACTGGCTGCTGCACAACTCTTCTACCCCTCTGTCATCATCTCGGAAGTCTCAGACCCCTCTCCTGGGTTGGATCTCCTAGATCACCTGGTTGTTTAGCTTACTGCTCCATTTTATTGGAGCACATCCCTCCGTAGCTTTCTGAGAACAGGTACATGAGGGGTATATTTCTGAGATTCTACATTTCTTTTTTTTTTTTTTTAAGAGAGAATGGATTTGTGGTTGGCCATCATCTTCCTGCAGAATTCAACGACACCACACAATCCCATACCCTTCCATGTAGATTCTCATTCTGAAGCTTTATCCCAGAATTCTAAAATATTTCTATAATGTGCCCCGGGTGTCCGTTTTTATTTTCCCGTCACTTATCCTGGGCACCCATTGGTGGTTCTCACTCTGGAAACTCATATCCTTTACTCCTGAGAGAGTGGATGCCACTTGATACTTTCTCCCTCGTGTGACCTGAACTCTTCCTGGATGTGTATGTTGCACTAGTGAAGCTGATTCCCCAATTGTACCTTCTCTCCTCTTGAAAACAATTTTACTACAAAATATTCCAACTGATAAATCCTCTCCCCAAAAAGCATGATAAGACTTGACACAATTGTGAAAAACAACCATTTCAGGCCCTGGCTGAGTGGCTCACGTTGGGTTGGAGTATTGTCCTGGGTTCAATTCCCAGTCAGGGCACATACCTAGGTTGTGAGTTCAATCCCTAGTTGGGAGGCAACTGATTGATGTTTCTTTCTTTCTGTCTATCTATCTCTTCCTCCTTTCCTTCCTTCCTCCCTCCCTCTCCCCTTTCTTCTCTCTAAAATCATAAAAATATACCCTACAGGGAGGATTAAAAACACAAAACAAAAACAAAGACAACCGTTTCAGGATTCTGGAAACTGATCAGAAACATACAACAAATGGAGAGGGTCTATTTTTAAAGTTTGCTCAGTGGTTAGGGCGTCGGCCCAGACTCAAGGGTCTCAGGTTCGATTATGGTTAAGGGCATGTACCTCCATTTCAGGCTTGATTCCCAGCCCCCCTCTCTCACACTGATGTTTCTCTCTCTCTCCCTCCCTCCCTCTCCCTGGCTCCCTCCCACTCTCTCTCTAAAAATCAATGGGGAAAAAATATCCTCAGGTGGAGGATTAACAACAACAACAGAAAGTTTCCCTAATTTCATCCACAGCCCCCCGATGAGGAGCACCAGCCCCCAGAGCACGGAGAGCCTGGAACATGTACCTGCAGCTCCGGGGGCCGCCTGGGAGAGCTTCTGCAGGGATTCACATACAGTGTCCGATTGTGGAAGAGCGTCCCATTCAGCTCCTGGACCGCAAGCGCCACTCTCTGCACGGAGCCCAGGTCCACGAACGCGAAGCTGCAAGGAAGGACACAGGGCAGCTCTGAGCACATCCTGCCGGAGCTGCGGGAGGCAGCCAAGCCCCAACGCAGGTACTCTCCTCCCCTTCCAGCCAGAGGGGGGCGCTGCAGACACACAAACAAGTCACTGAGGCCCAGGCTTGGGCTGGGCTGAGCAGCAGGGATCAGAAGACGTGTGTGCGTGCCCTGACCAGTTTGGCTCAGTGGCGAGAGCGTGGGCCTGTGGACTGAAGAGTCCTAGGTTCAATTCCGGTCAAGGGCATGTACCTTGGTTGCGGGCACATTCCCAGTAAGGGGGTGTGCAGGAGGCAGCTGATCGGTGTTTCTCTCTCATCGATGTTTCTAACTCTCTATCCCTCTCCCTTCCTCTCTGTAAAAAATCAATAAAATATTTTTTTTTTTTAAAAAAAAAGAAGACATGTGTGTGTTGACTCTGCTGCTAAACACCATCTGGCTACATAGGGCTTGGGGTTTCTTTCCTACTACTCCCCCCAAAGGTCAAAGCGCTCTTACTGCCCTGAAAATAAGAAAGGGGAGATATGAGTAGGCCCAGTTTCCAGGGGCAACCAGGCTACGGATGGTCTGGTCATCTACCTCAAGTCAAAAACAGAGCAAGGATGTTACAAAGATAAATCCAGGCCTCTGGACTCCTAAACCAAGGCTGTGTGGGCCATACAAGTCCAGGGGGGCTTCCAGATGTCACTGGGCCAAGTCCCAGTGGGTGTGGGCCTGGGAGCTCAGCGGCCAGCATGCAATGTCCGTGCATCAGCAGAATGGACCAAAAGGAAAGGAGTCGCTTCCCAAAGAAAACACAGGAAGTGCCGTCATTACCATTTGTAGCCACTCTGGACCCTATGGACACGGAGAGGGTTGAAGTCCTTCAGCAGGTACCGAATTTCCTCCTACAAAGGCGGGGTTTGCAAGAGAAAGAGACTCAGAGACAAAAGTTACAACTGGTTCTCAAGGTTTCAGACCCCCAACCAGCCAATCTGTAACCAGCGGAACACATACTTCATGGAAAGCCTATGACGTGCTGTGTGTGCCGGGTTTTGTGCTGAGTGATGCAAATACAGAGGCAAGAAAGACATGTCCTGCCTCCAAGTGAAGCTCATCGGTCCAGCGGGGCTACAGACAAGACAGTCAAGTGAACAGACCACGGGGCAGAGTGAAGTCTGAGTAAGAGAGGTGCAGGCCAGGGGAGGGCAGGCAGTGTGCTGAGGGACAGGGCTTTTGTCTCTGCTCAGCCTCCCCTCAAGCTGCTCACACACCTTCTCTGCAAGTCTCCCGCCCACTTTCCTCATGGAAGCCTGGCCTCCGCTCGCCCAGGGCTCCGGCCACCTTCCCCTCTCTGGGCATTTCTCCACACCTGCTCTCAAGCCTTCCTCCTCCTCTGCCCTCCGGCTGCCTCCCTTCCCAGTGGCTACTCCTTCCACTGGGCTAGCGAGGGCCCCTCATTCCACATACACACCACCCCCTTTCTTTGAGCTAACGTCTCCAGGAACCTGATGGCCTTCTGAGCTACACCCTACTTTTCTGCCACATCATCTCCTCCTAAGGCCTCTGTGTCCTCTCTGCCCACTCCCTCCTAACTACCCGCAGTCTGGCTCCTGCCCTACTAAAAATGCTTTCTTTTTTTTAAATTTTGCTTTTTTGTTTGTTTTGTTAGTCCTCACCATGAGGGAGTGGAAAGGAGGGAGGGAGGGAGAGAGAAACATCTATGTGAGAGAGTCACATGGATAATTGTCTCCCGCACACGGGGCAGGATCAAACGTGTAACCCAGGTACATGCCCTTGACTGAGAATTGAATCCACGGTGCACAGGCCAACACTCTAACCACTGAGCACACCAGCCAGGACGAAAGGCTTTCTTTACGGTCCCCGATGTCTCCCACTGCCCACCGGGGAGCGTGCCTGCAGGCCTCCGCCCGACTCCTACTTTCGCCTCTCCTCACAGCCTCCTTCCTGCTTCCCTCCCAGCACACTGCACTTGGAAATTCCACAACTGTGATAAAAAAACATTTTTTACCTAGGAAATTCTATTTTGGAAAAAAATGTGTGACATTTATACAATCTTCTTTTAAAAGCAGCTTTTACCAATCTAAAGTCACTTTGTTGGGTGAGGAAATTAGACATACATTATGTATAACTCATTTTTCTCAGTCTTCATGTTTATATTACATTTAAATTCAAATTTTCTAATTTGCTTTTACTTTTAAATATTTAATGTTTATTACACATGAATCTACAAGATGCTGAGCAACATGCAATTTGTCAGGACAAGCAATATGTGCTTAGCATTTTCAGTTTATAAGGCACCTTCACCAACCTTATTCCATTTGATCTTTAAAATTATGCCCTGACTGGTTTGGCTCAGTGGATAAAGAGTCGGCCTGCAGACTCAAGGGTCCCGGGTTCGATTTCGGTCAAGGGTATGTACCTTGGTTGCGGGCACATCCCCAGTGGGGAGTGTGCAGGAGGCAGCTGATCGATGTTTCTCTCTCATCGATGTTTCTACCTCTCTATTCCTCTCCCCTCCTCTCTGTAAAAAATCAATTAAAAATATTTCTATAAAATTACCCTGTAAAGTGCACATTATTATTGTCCTCATTCTCAGAAGCATATAACAAAGATCAGAGAGGCTAAGTGACTTCCCTAAGACTACACAGCCAATGTAGAGTCAGGATTCGAACCCAGGGATTCTAACTTCAAATCCTACATTCTTTTCATTCTCTGCAAAACCTCAGCTGTCTTCTTTTTAGGTTTTACCAATTATTAGAGTAGAAAACTACTTCATATTTTTGTATCTTCTATAGCAGGTGTCAGGAAACCACAGCCTCAAGCCAAACCCAACCTACCACCTTTTTCTCAATAAAGTTTTATTGGAACACAGCCACACACGTTCATTTACTTATTGTCTAGGCTGCTTTCAGGCTACTACCCCAGAGTAGAGCATTTGCGACAGAGGTACATGATCTGCAAAGCATAAAATATTTACTATCTGACTCTTTGCGGAGAAAGTCCGCCAAGCCCGGCTCCCTGGCGATGGTTCTCAGTGCTGACTGCAAATGAGATTCTGCTGGACAGTTAGTTTTCTTTGGGGTTGGGATTAAAGCATCAATATTTTTTAAAAGCTCCCCAGATGGTTTTAATGTGCAGCCAAGGTCAAAAATTACTGTTCAATGGTATCGAGCAGATTCAGGAAGTACTACTTTTCAGAAAATGTGCTTGAGGGTGAGAGGAGAGAAAAACCACCACCACCACCACCACACACACAAATACAAAGGCAAAATACAAAACCCTGCCAACATCTTTCCATCCACTGGGACTTCAACCAATGCTCTCAGTGAGGCCGGCCCATCAGCAAAGGCTGTTGCTGTTAACAGTTGTCATTAGGGACTCCTGAAACCTGAAGACATGCCCTAACTATGACTTTCTTTCTGTCCCTTATACAGTAGTTGTCCCCTCTTATCCACGGATGTGTATTCCAAGACCCCCAGTGGATGCCTGAAACTGCAGACAGTACCAAACCCTATATACTATACTGTTTTTTCCTATACATACATCTACACTAATAAAAGCCTATGTGGTCATCACGCCCTCACACCATGATGCCCTCACGCCGTAACAATCCATCACCAGGAGGCTGCACGCGCAGCGGGTGCGTGCCAGTGGGCGGGGCTGCATGCGGATGAGGCACGCGGGTGGGCGGGGATTTGACGCTGCGTGTGCGGTGTGGAGGCGGGACCCCCGGCTCCAGCCTACCTCTTTGGGGCAATCCATCGAGGAGCCCTGGGTGGGTGGGCTGGGCCTACCTCTTTGGGGAGATCGGTTGCGGGGCTCCTGCACTATGAGAGGGCAAAGGCCAGGCCGGGGAACCCCCCCCCCCAAGAGCACGGATTTTGTGCACTGGGCCTCTAGTTTATATATAAATATGTAGAAATAAAACAAATGCAAAAGTATTATAACAACAGTGACTCCCCCCCCCCCCCGTGCACGAATTTCATGCACCGGGCTTCTAGTACCTATAATAAAGTCTAATCTATAACTAAGCATAATAAGAGATTAACATATAGCCCGGTTGGCGTGGCTCAGTGGTCGAGTGTCCACCTAGGAACCAGGAGGTCACAATTCAATTCCCAGCTGGAGCATATGCCCGGGTTGCAGGCTCAATTCCCAGTAGGAGACATGCAGGAGGCAGCTGATCAATGATTCTCTCTCATCATTGATGTTTCTCTCTCTCCCTCTCTGAAATCAATAAAAATATATATTTTTAGGAAAGATTAACATATACTACTATAATAGAACAATTATAACAATATACTGTAACAACAGACACACAAATGGCCAATAAGCACATGAGCAGATGCTCATTACTTAAGGCAGCGGTTCTCAACCTGTGGGTCGCCAACCTGTGGGTCGTGACCCCTTTGGGGGTCAAACAACCCTTTCACAGGAGTCGCACCATCGGAAAACACATATATAATTACATATTGTTTTTGTGATTAATCACTATGCTTTAATTATGTTCAATTTGTAACAATGAAAATACATCCTGCATATCAGATATTTACATGACGATTCATAACAGTAGCAAAATTACAGTTATGAAGTAGCAACGAAAATAACTTTATGGTTGGGGGTCACCACAACGTGAGGAACTGTATTGAAGGGTCGTGCCATTAGGAAGGTTGAGAACCACTGACTTAAGGAAATCAAAACCACAATGAGATACCACCTCACAGCCACTAGATGGCTGTAGTAAAAAAGACAGCTTTTGGCGAGAAAGTGGAGAAATTGGAAGCTCATACATTGCTGGTGCCACTGTAAAATGGAACAACTGCTTTGGAAAACAGTTTGGTAGGTCCTCAAAAAGTTAACCATAGAGCTATCATGTGAGCCAGTAATTCCACTCCTAGGTATATACCCAAGAGAAATGAAACATATGTTCACACAAAAGCTTGTACACCCATGTTCAGAGCAGCATTATGCCTAACAGCCAAAAAGTGGAAACAACCCAAATGTCATTGAATGATGAGTTGATAAACTGTGGTATATCCACGTAATAAAATATCATTCAGTCATAAAAAGGAGTGATGTGCTATAACGTGGATGGACCCGGAAACATGCTACGTGAAGGAAAACACAACATGCCACACGTTGCATGATTTCATTTCTATGAGATGTCCAGAACAGGCAAATCCACAGGAAGTAATTCATGGTTTCCAGGGACTGGGAGGAAGGGGAGGGCGGAGGGACTGCTAATGGGTACGGGATTTATTTGGGAGAAAATGAAAATGTTCTTGAATTCAGATGTTGGCACAACCTTGTGCGTATACTAAAAGCCACTGAAATGGAATGTGATTTATATCTCAGTTTTTAAAAATGTTAATACAATGAAAAAAGATGCTGGCTACTAACTGTGATGAGTAACAAATCATCCTGCATCTCTGACCCACAACTTGCATCTTCTACCAACAGCCATGAGACGGCTACAGGCTAATTTGTTGGTTTGCAAGGAGAGTCAAGTCACAGTTCTCAACAGGACATTGAGGACTTTCTTTCTAGAATCCGACTCCGTTAGCTGAAGTCTTTTCTCGGAGGCTGGGCTGAGTCCACAGGTCTGTGGGAGAGGCTGTTTGTTTCCTGTGGAAGGGATGGGGGTCAAAGGCCAGGTGCTGGGCTTTGAAGTAGGCTCTACTCCAAAACAGGGTGCACTGGTGACTCGGAGAGGAGCGATAGAAATCCTCGGAGAGTTCTGCCTTCGAGCATTAAGAGGGTTTTTATTTTGAAGGCTGCCTTCACCAGGCCTTGCCTCTCGGCACCTTGCCTCCCCCGACCAGACCACCCACCGCAGGACCTGCCTGCAGGGGCTCCTGTCCCCTGCCGCTGTCCAGTAGCAGGTTCTGCCCGCCAAGAAGAGGAAGGGGAATCAGGCGCCTAGAATCCCCCACCCACCCCTCTGACTGAATACGATTTCATTTATTGGGTCAACAGAAATGACTCCCGTTCTGTGTTCCAATACCATCTTCGTCTCTCTTTGTCAGATTAAAAAAAAAATACCCATAACAGATCCACTTTTATTATGGGCGAGTTATTTACATGTCTTATCGATTATGTGGTTTGGTACTTGGGGGCAACTAGATATGGATTCAGCTCTTGGCTGACCTCACTAGGTCTGTGTGCTTGGACCTCTCACAGAACTTGGCAGCCTCACCTCCAGGGTGAAGGGAACACCCACCGCCCAGAGTTATTACACGAACTTAACAAAACCACACGAATGAAGCATTTAGCCTATTTCCTGGCGTCGATGTTTCTCTCTCATCGATGTTTCTAACTATCTATCTCTCTCCCTTCCTCTCTGTAAAAAATCAATAAAATATATTTAAAAAAAGGAATGAAGCATGTAGCCTATTTCCTGGCCCGTGCCTGGTAATTAAAATATAGTAAGTGGTATGAAAGGAATAAAATACAGCCTGGGCAGAGAGGACTGAGTCTCACTGACTGGCAAGGGGGCGCGGAGAACAGGGAGTTTTTGAAAATGTTTAGCTTGCAGCAGGGGCCCCACAAAGATGATTTCTCTCATCCTCCCACATCTGAGCTCCTTGAGGGTCAAGACTCGGCTATGTCTCTAAGGTGCTTGCTGAACTTCAAGCATATAATAGATGCTCCCCCAAAAAGTCAGGGGATGCTTCGATTCAGGAGATTACGCTTCCATTTTCCTTCCCTCTGAACTTCAGATGCACTTATTACAAATTTTAAATACTTGTATGATGCTATAATTATTTCAGGTTTGTTCACTCAGCCTCCCCAAATAGACAGTGAAACCCCCGGGTTCAAAAATCCTCGTGCTAACATTCTACTCTCTAAGTGTCACAGCCACCGACTCCCCGGGTCCGTCCCCAAGTGAACTGGGTGCAGGTTTTGGCTGAGACCCGATTGCCCCCCGTGCCCAAAGGATGGGCACCTGAACCCCAATGAGACCCCTCCCTGAAAACAAGCCGCCTCGCTGCAGCCCCTCCGTCCACCCAGACCAGTGAGTGGGGTGACCAGCCGTCCAGGTTCACGTGGGAGGAGTGGGGACGAACCGCACAGGAGGCTACAACCGGGAAAGTCCAAGGCAAACGGGGAGGAGTTGGTCAGCCCAGTCACCACCTGTGACTGCCTGCACACTCATCGCTCTAAAATGTCTTTAGAGCTGGTGACATTCAGCTGCTGGCCGATTAACGTCACACGGGGGAGCCCGAAAAGGAGAAGCAGCGGAACGGAGAATACCTCAGAGATGTCCAGAGGAAGGTTGCCAACATACACCTCGGTCTCTCTCTTCTTGAATCCTAAGAAGAAAAACAGCATTAAGAAGGCAGGTGTAGCTGAAACCGGTTTGGCTCAGTGGATAGAGCGTCGGCCTGCGGACTGAAAGGTCCCAGGTTCGATTCCAGTCAAGGGCATGTACCTGGGTTGCGGGCACATCCCCAGTGGGAGATGTGCAGGAGGCAGCTGATCGATGTTTCTCTCTCATCGATGTTTCTAACTATCTATCTCTCTCCCTTCCTCTCTGTAAAAAAATCAATAAAATATATTTAAAAAAAAAAAAAGAAGGCAGGTGTAAGGTGAGAAGAGTCAAAGGAGGGGAAGCATGTGATAAGTGACACATTTTCTTCAATGTGAAAACACACCCCCCTACAAGCAACCCTCCCCTCGGGAGCAATGACTGGCTACACTGCAGCCAGCCGCTCGGCAAGCACTTGTCAGTGCTGAGAGGCCCGGGCATAAGTTCTGGCCGAGGACATCATTGCCTTCAAGGCGGCAGCTCGCTCTGTGGGGGACGGAGTCACCAGCATCCCTGGAAGCCAGTGCTTTCAATGAGATGTTATGAAGTGTCTGGGTCCAGGGGGTTGCGTTTCAGAGTTAACATGAAGCAGGGGTGGGGGGAAAGGAATCCGGGCAGAGGGACCAGCACGTGCAGAGGCAGGGAGCTATGAAAAGGCCTGGCGCCCGGGGGCAGCTGCATGTGGTTGGGAACAGCTAGCGGCACGTGCATGAGGGTGAACGTGAGAGAGGAGGCCAAGCCACATGGGGAAATCCGCTGGCTGGGAGGAGTAGAAGGTTTTCACCAGAGAGGTGACGTCAACACCTGGGTTTTAGAAAGACCACTCTGGAGACAGGGGAGGGTGAAATGGAAGAAGGTCAGCATTAAAGAGAGGCACGGAGTTAGCAGCAGCAAACGCAACAGTGACCGGGGCCTGGGCCATGGCAGCAGCAGGAGGACACATCAGCCACGTACACGGAAAGGTGGTGGCTGACGGGAGCAAGGGCAGGATCTAGGTGGGCCCCAAGTTCATGCAGGAACAGAAACCGAGTAGATGAAATAAGGTCCACGTATAGACGGAGGGTCCCAGCACCAGCCAAGCCCCCAGGCTAACTCACTCAGAGGCCTCTGCTCCTCCAGCACTCCCTTCTTCCCCAACG
>NW_005359478.1:1497032-1501437 GCF_000412655.1 Myotis brandtii | reverse complement strand
GACCTTTGTCATTGCTAATCAACAGGCAAGAAATGCTGGGGGTGACCCCTAAGCTCCGGGCACCGCGAGCAGGAAGAGAAGGAAGAGAAGGCTCTGAGGAAGGAGGCTTGTTTGTCACAAAAGGAAGTGACTTACATGCTGCAGTTTCTTCCCAACAGGATCTGCTGCAAAGCCAAGCAGCCGCGGTCAGAGGCGTGCCAGGAACCTCCACCAGCACTTAACTACCGAGCAGGTGCTGGGCAGCCCCCAAGGGGGTCCGCGTACCAACCCCCAGCACCTATTAAGGATTCCAGTCACCAATTCCAATGTGGGGTCCCCACACCACCAAGCAATGCTCCGGACATCAGCTGGCGTCCAACTCCTCTACTCAACGCTAACACCACCTACCTGGACGGAGTGGGAGATTCCGTGGGCGAAGGGCTATGGTTATCAGCTGTGCTTCTGACCCTCCTCCCCGGGTTCGATCCATTTGCTAGAGCGGCTCACAGCTTTGAGCAGCCAGGTGGGAGAGAGGCATAAGGCAAGGTACAAGGTACAGGGGAAGGGTGCAGAGCTTGCAGGCCCTCCAGGGGAGCCGCTCTCCCCCCTTGCTCCCTTGCTCACCGGCCCAGAAGCCCTCCGCACCCCGTCCTTTGGGTTTCTATGGGCCTCGTTACACAGGCATATATCCTGGTTTCCACTAATATTGTAAGAGAACTATCCCTTTGGCCATCTCAGAGATTCAGATCTGAGAAAACCAGAAGGAATTCCTCAGCTAGGAAACTAAAATATATCTTAAGCTACCCAAGAAGAGTTACACGTGCTTAAGAAGTAACCAGACACCCAATCCAGTCAGCCTCAGAGCCTCTCTGTGTCACCAAGTAGATTCAAGAAAGAGTTAAGTTTTTCTCAAATGCCATCTCAAGAGTCTAGGACAGTGATGGTGAACCTTTTGAGCTCGGCGTGTCAGCATTTTGCAAAACCCTAACTTAACTCTGGTGCCGTGTCACATATAGAAATTTTTTGATATTTGCAACCATAGTAAAACAAAGACTTATATTTTTGATATTTATTTTATATATTTAAATGCCATTTAACAAAGAAAAATCAACCAAAAAAATGAGTTCGCGTGTCATAGGTTCGCCATCACTGCTCTAGAGGCTGGAAAAGGCAAAGAAACGGTTCTCCCCTTCAGCCTCCAGAAGGAACGCAGCCCTGCCGACACCTGGATTTAGCCCAGGGAGACATGTCAGACTTCTGACCCACAGAGCAGTAGTTTTGTTTTTGTGAAACCACTAAACAAGTGGAAATTTGTTATAACAAACAGCAAATAGAAAATAGTTACCACGAGCAAATTTAAAACCACATCCATCTTGCCCTGGCCGGTGTGGGTAAGTGGTTAGAGCATCTGCCCACGCATCGAAGGGTCTCAGGTTCATTTCCAGTCAAGGGCATGTACCTGGGTTGCAGGTTTGATCCCTGATGCCAGTCAGGGCAAGTATGGAAGGCAACCAATCGGATGTGTCTCTCTCACATCAATGTTTTTCTCTCTTCCTCCCTCCATCCCTCCCTCCCTACCAGTAATCAATGGGAAAAAAAATATCCTCAAGTGAGGATTAACAAACAAACATATTTAAAAACCACACCCACCTCCGCACGGTGGTCTGCGTGTGGCTGGCACGGGGCCTTTGGTTCAGAGTCCAGCCCAGAGCCCTGGGCACATTTTATCTGTCAGATGAGCCCTATGCCCTCGACCACCAGGGTGAAGGGCGGTGCTTAAAGCACTTGCCCGTGTTAAGAGCTCAATAAATGGTGGCCATTGGCTTTCATTTTATGCATTTCGCCAGCCCTTTCCTATGACCCTGTGGAGTACTGACTTCTCACTCTACAGACGGGAAAGGCAAAGTTCAAGGACATCAGATGATTTCCTTACGATTATAAAAGATACGGAGGTAATCCGGGTCCGTGACTCCGAAGGAAGCCTTGGTTCTTTTCCTACAGATACGACGGCTGTGAACCTCATAGTAAAGGGTTTTCTTCTTTCCTTTACTTAAAACGTTTAATGAAAACATGACATTTTTAAAGAACGTGGTAACTCTCTAAACTGTTCCCAGCTGTAGCAGGAAACCACAGCTTTAGCTGCAACTGACTTTAAATAGAACTAAAGGTGATTAAGATAATTAAAAAAGACATTGGCAGAGGAAAATAAAAACTGAGAGAGGTTGATGGGCAGAATCAGGGTTGTGGGTGTTTGTCCCAATCTCATGGAACCCCCAGAAAAGTCTACTGGCTTCTGGAACAAGGCAGGCACCAATACCGCCCAAGCGAAGGCCCAGCACAAATCTTCCAAAGATGCCTTTAAGGGCCTGCCGGGTGCTAACAGCTCATATACGTCCTCACTGGAAGCTCTGAAGGGCTGTACATTATTACCCCACTGTACAGAGGAAGTCCTGGAGGCTCAAAAATACAATCATCTGGTAATTTGTTCAAGATAACGATCTATGCTCATTAATGGAGAACCCTGTTTTTGGAATCCAGACAACACCACTCTAAAGGGAGTTTCCACTCTATTGCTTGGCCCGGAGAAATATCTGTGTTTTAAAAAAGACAAAGAATATATAAAGAACCTGTATAATTCAATAACAAGATAAATGTTTGTCCAATTAGAAAGTGGACAAACGACCTGATCAACATTTCTCCAAAGCTATACAAGCGGCCAGTAAGCCCACAAAAAGATGCTCAACATCATTAGTCATTAGGGAAATGCAAATCAAAACAATGACAGCCTTGGCCAGTGTGTCTCAGCGGTTAGATCCTCGGCCCTCGGACGATTCCAATCCCCACCAGTCAAGGGCACATACCTCCCTTGCAGATTTGATCCCAGGCCCCGGGTCCCAGTCCGGGTGTGAGCAGGAGGCAGCCGGTCGGTGTGTCTCATTTATATCAATGTTTCTCTTTCTCTGTCTCTCCCCCTCCCTTCCACTCTCTCTAAAAATCAATGGAGCCCGGCCCACGTGGCTCAGTGGTTGAACATCGACCTATAAACCAGGAGGTCACGGTTCGATTCCCGGTCAGGGCACATGCCCGGGCTGTGGGCTCGATCCCCAGTGTAGGGCGTGCAGAAGGCAATCAATATTCTCTCTCATCATTGATGTTTCTCTCTCTCTCTCCCTCTCCCTTCTCTGAAATCAATAAAAATATATTTTAAAAAAATAAAAATTAATGGAAAAAATATCCTCAGGTGAGGATTTTAAAACATAATAACCCACAATGACACCACCTCACACTATGATGGCTATAATAAAAAGGGCAGACAATAATAATATGTTGAGGATGTGGAGAATCAGGAACCCTCATATTGCTGGCAGAAATGTAAAATGGTGCAGTCACTTTGCGAAAATAGTTTGGCAGTTTCTCAAACGGTTAAACAGAGAATTCCATATGGCCCAGCAATTCCACTCTGGGGTATCTACTCAAGAGAAATTAAAACACATGTCCACACAAAGACTTGTTCACAAATGCTCGCAGCAGCCTTGGTGGGAACATAGCTTCAAAGTGTGAACAACCCAAAGGTCCAACAACTGATGTATGAATGAATCAATCAGATGTGGCATATCCATACAATGGAATATTATTAAGCAACACAAAAGGAATGAAGTATTGATAAATGCTACAACATAGATGAGTCTCAAAAACGTGATGCTAAAGAAAATAATCCAGACACAAAGACCACATATTGCATGATTCCACTTACATGCAAAGTCCAAAGTAGACAAATCTGTAGAGATAGAAAGCAGATTAGCGGCTGCCTGGGGTGGGAAGGAGGAGATGGGGACGAGCTGTAACTGCTAAGGGGCACAAGGCTGCCTTCTGAGGTGAGGCGATGCTCTAAAATTAGATGTGATGGTGGCTGTACTGTAAATACATTAAATATTTTTAATTGCACACTTAAACCGTGAATTTTATGATGTGCAAGTTATATCTCAATAACACTTTTTTTAAAGTCAAGAAACATTTTCCAAACTGGCTGGTGTAAGCAAGCAAAATCACTCAGTCCCCGTGGCTTGCAGTGAGGATTTAAAACGTATTGTATGAGCCTCTGTGGCACGTTTAGTTTTTTTAAGCTAAAAAAATGTAATATTGCTTCCAAAAGCAGGGTGGTGGCAGAGGCCTCTTTTAACGGAGAGTGTCCCCCAGTTCCGAGCAAAACCCTGCCCACCTGCACAGCTTCAGTCCCGCTGTCCGCTCCCCCCACCCCACCCCACCATTCCCACCAAAACTCTCGGCAGGCGCCCCTTCCATACCTCGCCACCTGGGGTGGGAGTGGGGGTGCGAGTCCCAGAGCTGCCTCCCACCGCCCGGGTCCCCAGCCCTCCTCACCCTGCAGCCCGGTGCCTGGAGCCAACCAGCCCTGCCTCTCCCGGGC
>NW_005359478.1:1484212-1495783 GCF_000412655.1 Myotis brandtii | reverse complement strand
CGGGCAAGAGCCGCAAGAACTCCCGGACCACCGACGAGGAGCCGCACCGGGGCGCGGCCAAGAGCTCGGGCTGCAGCACCTACATCAACAGGCTCATCAAGGTGGACACTCAGGAGAAGAATGGGAAGAGCAGCTATCCCAGCAGCAGTAGCAGCAGCAGCAGCAGCAGCAGCTCTTCCTCCGCGTCCTCATCCCCTTCCTCCCTGGGCCCCGAACTGGACAAGGGCAAGATTATTAAGCAGCAAGACACGGTAGGAATCCAGTCCCCCCTGGGCCACCTCTCCCCGTGGGAGACGACAGCGACCCTGCGAACCCCCAGATAGAGTTCCTTCTGCTTCAGAGACGGGAAGGATGTGTTTCCCCCTCTAGCATTTGGTGACTTCTAGGTGACCCTTCTAAACCATTCGTTTTTTCATCTTGGGGAAAAAAATCCTCATTCTAAGGATGGGGAGCTTTGCAGAAATGTACCCTGCGTTTAATTTAGTTAGCAGCGTAGATGAGGAATGGAATGAAACGTTCCTGCTTTGTTCAGTTTGGCCCCCTTATACGGGGTGGTCTATTTTAATTTTGGAATCCAGGGAGGGTTGCAAAGCTAGACTGTGTCTAGCTTTAATTCCTCTTGAGCATAAGGAATGGTGGCCTCCAAACTTGTAAGTATGATTTTCAAAGGTCCAGAGAGGGGTTGGCCAGCCCAGCCCAGCCCACCTCCCAGATTGGAAGCCCCACCTCAGAAAGGGTTTCTCCAAGCTTACCAGCTCCCCAAGCTTACAGCCCTTTCATTCAGCCCATGACCATTGGCTGTGCAGCAGCCAGAGAGGGGAAGGGGCACAGGGCTCTGCAGGGGGCTAGAGAATGGAACAAAGAACACTCTCCAGGAAATGACAGATGCGGGGAACTAGTAAAGAGACTCACTCCGTTTTTACAGAGATGAGTTGGGTGTTTGTTTTAAATTCACTCTTCTGTGTGAAGTGGGGAGAGAGGGCCTTTCGGACTCCAGCCCGGATGATCGCTTCCTGCCGTGGGAACTTAAATTTTCTCTGGCCCCGGCTTCAAACATGCTGCCCACCTGAATGGAGTCAGGAGCCGGAGGAGCAGACCACGCATGTCTGCCTTGGGTCCTTCCATCCATTCCTCCATTCATTCTTTGCACAAGTATTTGCAGCATGCCTACCTTGCGCCAGGCACGGGACCGCCAAGCCCCAGCTGGCCCGAATAGGAGTGGTCTACCTGACTAACTAGATCGGATGCACCTTGCAGCCCTGGGCCGCCCGTCACACTTCCTGTTCCTCACTGTGCTTCAGGGATGTCATTCACACGGTGGGCAGTCAGAAGAACACAGTCAGGGAGGGAGTGGTTAATCCGAGTCCCCCGCAGCGGTTGCCTGGGTGTTTCCGTGGTCATCACTTCTAGATGTCGGAGTTTCTTAGGCCGTCTCCTCCCAAGTGGAAGGCTCCTACTCTCTTCCTCACTTCTCGCTGTGTATCTCCGTTCTTCCCGCCAGCTGTCCTTCTCCGTGAACTCTTTGGAGAATGTAATCAAAGATTGTGGAGCAGGCTTCCCCGGGAAGGGGCTTCTTGCTTGACCTCCCACGTTGTCTGTCACACAGCTGCTGCAGAGCAGAACTATTGCACACACACCACCTCTGCAGGCCCCTTGGTATTTTCAGAAGAATAGGTGCTTTCTGACACAAACGCTGATCAAAACTCTATCTGATTGTAGCCTCTGGGAACAAGTCTGCCTGTGAATTATTGAACCTAGAACGCCCACAAGGGTGTTTAGTTCTGACCTATTTCTTATTATAAAGCCTGTCCCTTTAGAGGTGTTACAAATTCCTTGAAAGACAAGAAGCGGGTCTTGGTCTTATTTTGATTCCCTAGCCAGTGCTCGCGGACATGCAGCAGTGCCTGGGGGATTGGCTGACTGACCATGATTTGCTCATTTTGCTGGCATTAAACAGACCAGATCATGGGGAAGGTGGTAGACCAGCATTTTTTTTTTATGCTCTATAGACCCCACCCCTGCCACCCTTTAACCCAGCAAATAAATGCTCTATTGCTTAGGGAAAGAAAAGGAGGTGAAAAGAGTCGTGGGCATCAGCGGAGTTTAGATGAATTGCTGACAACCAGTTATACTACAAAAAAATCAGATGTTTGTGCAGCTCGGTGGATAACAGGATCAAATGCAAAAGCTACCCAGAACTAGAGATTTTGATGTCTTTTCAGATCAGCGGGTTGTCAGTAGACACTTGGCTGCCACTGCCATTCTGGCGTATGATAATCCTTAGCGGCTCTCCTCTGCTTCTTTAACAGGTCATCATTTTAGAAGACTACGCTGACCCGTATGATGCCAAACGGACAAAAGGTCAGCGGGATGCCGAGAGGGTAGGCGAGAACGACGGCTACATGGAACCCTATGACGCTCAGCAGATGATAACAGGTCCGTAACCGGGAGTTGCTCAGTGGGGGCAGACCTCTCACACTCGCTTCGAGTGTGTAAAACAGTAACCACTCTCTGTTTAGGGAAGAGGAATGAAGCCGTTTAACCAGGTCATGCTGAGTGGAAGGAACAGAAATTAGACTCAAAACTAAAGTCAAGCCCTGGCCGGTGTGGCTCAGGTGTCGGTGTCGGTCCGTGCGCCCAAGGGTTCGATTATCGGTCAAGGCACATACCTGGACGGTGGCTTTGCTCCTGCCCCCAGATGGGGCTGCCTGCAGGAGGCAGCCAGTGGATGTGGCTCTCTCACATCCACGCTTCTCTCTCTTCCCCTCCCCGACTCTACCCCTCTCTCCCTCCCTCCCACGCTCTCAGAAAAAGCAATGGGAAAAATACCCTCAGATGAGGTTTAACAACAACAAAAACACGAAAGTCAAATATCTAGTTAACTTCCTGTATAGTTTGCATCCTTCCGTTTTAGAATTTAAGGGGTCTTTAAAGTTTTTCTAATCCTGTGTAAAATGACACTCTTTCATAGTGAGTTTGCAGATCTGCTCAGAATGTGATCTTCAGTGTTAAGATTGACCACTTTCAGAGCTCTATCATCTATCTTGGGAGTCATAAATCTGCACCAAGAGACGAATACATCCCTAAAGGATTTTAAGTTGTCAAAAGGTACAAAGTGACGGTGTCCTCTGTATTACAGAACATTGGTTTCTCCACAAGCTCTACAACATTGGAGCAAAATGCTTACTAACTAAGGAATGATTCCCAATCACTGGCATGAGCCACGCCATTCAAGGCAAGCCCCCCTAAAACCAGTTGACAACCTTGTAACTTCTCAAGTTGGAACCATTCCAACTTATGAGCTGAGCAATCCAATCCCCCTGTCACTTTTGGTATCAAACTTTTCCCTTTTATTCACAAATCCCTTAAACTGGTGTAAACAGTACTTGAAAAAGATATATTTACTAATGATTTCGTTTTATTTGTGAACTTTAGAGTAAGTTATTTACTCGCCTAATTTCCCTTCCACACGCTTTAATCCGTAATGAGAAATGAAGTTTCCGGGTGCGGACTCCAAGGAGCCTGGTTTGAGTGTCGTGCGTTTGGTGCCTGAATAGTTGGTCACACAGGAGACGGTCTCTTCTGTGTAAAAGCAGATTGAAAAGCTGTCCAACTCGGGCTCCACAAGCAAAGCCTGGGAGGAGTTGAGCAGAGGGTAACGAACTAACGAACGCAACGCCCGGCCGGCCGAGACCCGCTGGGGGCAGAAGTGGGGGTGCTCTCAGCTCCCCCTGGAAGGGTCAAGACAGGCTCCCAAATGCAAACGAGCTGCCACAGGAAGGCACTGCTGTTTCCTGCGCTCTGCTTGCAGAGATAAGGCCGGGGCTGGGGAGGGTGTACCCCGGCCAGGCTGTGACCCTGAAGGTCACTGGACTGTGACCTCTAATGAAATCTGTGAATGAAAGGAAGTGAAAACGAAGTTAGTCAGAGTTTTAAAAAATATCGGAGGCTTGAGAGAAATAGGGGAAAAGATTTACTTTCACATGAAATTGAGGAAAAAGATAGTCTAAGAAAAAATGTTTCCTTTTTATTCACCTTCCTTTGTCTTTTGGGTTTTACTTCTTTCTCTTTGACTGGAATAAGCAGTTTATCTATTCTAGCCCCGCTGTTTATTCATGGGGCCACACTGATCATAGGGAAAGTGCTGTGCTTTTTAAAAATGACCATATCTTTTGTTCTCCATATAATCCCCACAAAACTCCAGTACCATCCCCTTGATGCAGGATCAAGGAGATTCTGACTTGCCTAAGCTCCCAAGACTTTGTAAGTGACAGAGCAGAAATTAGAACTCAGATCTTCCCACTCCAGATGGGGGTCGTCTGCTCCCTATACCAGGTTGCCCCAAGAAATATGAAGTGCTGCACGCAAAAGCACTTCAACCGTATTCATCAGTAAGGCATCTTTCCATTCACTGACAGAGAGGGTTATAGTGAAAAGTTAAAGTTGTCCAACATGAATAAATGTAATAATAACAATAGCTAGCATTAAATATGTAAGCATTTGTTAATTCCAGACTCGTGTGTTAAGTCGTGTATGTGAGTGAATTCATTTAGGAATGGGAAGTTAATATATTCAGTTGGAGACTAAATTCAAATCTATCAAAAATTTAAATTACTTTTAAAAATTATTCGACCTTTTCTGTGCTTTTTCAAAAATATATATTGATGAATGTTAAAGTTTCTTCACTTAAAATATATATCAAAAAGCACTTTCTAAGTCAATGTAGAGAGTATACCTCTTATTCTACCCGCAGGTTACACAGCTGGGCAGAATAACAGGAAGTGAGTTTATCGGAAGCCGGGAATAAAAGATTTGCTGCCTGGTGTGTTTTTTTTTAAAAAAAAAAAAACCTTTTACCTTTTTTGTTCAGTTTGTTTCTTGTGTGATTTGTTGTCAAGTCCAAGTTCCGAAATGTCCCATATTTCTTGGGGGACGTTAGGGATTTCTTTTTAGTTTGTTTCTGCATTTCGGTAGCAGAAGGAGATAATACTAATGAATGGTTTCACAGCGGAGCTCCCAACCTCTGACCTGCCTTTTTAATGACTGTGAAGTGGGAACAGCATGTCTGATTTTAACAGTATCTTGGGTGTATAGAACGCTGCTCCTGATGTGATGTTATAACAGCCAACCAATATTTCTTTACCGTGTGCCAGGCCCCGTGCTGGGATCTGGGCATACAGGGAACAAGACCCACTGACCCTTGTCCTTGCGGCCCTCACAGTCCCGGGGGCTGACAGACCTAACACCGATGCAGAAGAAAACATGTCATTGAAAAGTGGTGAGTGCCAGGAGGCGGAGAATGAGAATCATCATCTGCCTCGGGGAACCGAGGAAGAAACAAATTAAGAGGCATTAGTACCTTTCCTGAGGCCAAATCCCTGGGCCCCAGGCTCCCTGGATCCCTGCCAAGACTTTGCTCTTAACTTTTAAAGGCTAAGGCTGTATCAATCTATGAATAAATTCTTGCTTTTATTTATTCAGAGGATTGCTCATAAAAAGATATGACTATGAATACCAGGCAATAATAGTACACACTTCTTCGTTGTGCTGCTAAATTAGCAGAATCATTGCAGCTAAATATTTAGTAGAAATACTCTGTATCGTTTAGCATTATGGGGTTTAGCCACGAAAACGTCAGCATTAAAAGGGTCTTTACAGGCTCCCTAAGACAACCGCCATTCAGTGTCAGAAGTCCTTCCACAGCCCTGGCCGGTTGCACAGTGGTTAGAGCGTCAGCCGTGGACCTAAGGGTCCTGGGTTCTATTCCTGGTCAAGGGTATGTACTTCAGTAGCAGGCTCGATCCTGCCCCATGGGAGCGCATGTGGGAGGCAACCAATCGATGTGTCTCTCTCACATGGATGTTTCTCTCTCTCTCTCTCTCTCTCTCTCTCTCTCTCTCTCTACCCGCCTCCTCACTCCCCGCCACTCTCTTTAAAAAAAAAAAAAAAAAAAAAATCAATGGAAAAACTATCCTCAGGTGAGGATTTAAAAAAACATTCCTGCCCTAACCGGTTTGGCTCAGTGGATAGAGCGTCAGCCTGCGGACTCAAGGGTCCCAGGTTCGATTCCGGTCAAGGGCATGTACCTTGGTTGCGGGCACATCCCCAGTAGGGAGTGTGCAGGAGGCAGCTGATTGATGTTTCTCTCTCATCGATGTTTCTAACTCTCTATCCCTCTCCCTTCCTCTCTGTAAAAAATAAAAATAAAAAAAACATTCCTTCCGCAGCTGGTATCACACAAGTTGAGTGCTTGCTAGGGGCCAAGCTTGCTAAATTGCCTCACTAAATCCTACAACCCTAAGAAGTGGGTGTTAGAATTCTCTGTGTTACAGTTGAGGAAACCAAGGTTCAGAAAGATTCCATAACTTGTCCAAATTATGCAGCATCAGAGTGGAGACACCGGGTCACTTAGCAACCATTGGTTTTCGTTACAGAGCTGCAGTCGCAGGTGGTTTAAAATGTGTATTTTCGCCTCCAAATGGTTTTGTTGGTTTGTTTAAATAGTGAAATCTAAAGGAGAATCTCATTGTTCAGGTCTCCATTTAAAAATTTAACCATAATTAAAAATGTATAAATAGAAGACTATTTTTTACTTATATAATTTGTCTCTACTTTCCTTGTTAAACTTAAATTTCAGGGCTTCTGAATTACATCTGCTTTTGTTCAGAAAACGTTAAAGTAATTTTAAATCAAAAGCTCGAGCACTGATAAAAGATGTAAGTAAAAACGTTACCTGCCAGCCCTGGCCAGTGTGGCTCAGTTGGTTGGCGTGTCATCCGGTGTCAGGTTCGATTTCGTGCGGGAGGGAACCCTTTTTCTGATTCTATGAGGAAATAAGAGCTTTATGAGGCTCTAAGCTTAGGCTGGCACAGGCTAAATTATGAAATGAATTAGGGGAAAAGGTGCATTATAGAAATCGTAACTCACGGTTTACATGAGATCTTTGGGGCTTAAAGTAAGGAATGATAGAGAAAGCTCTGGAGTCAGTGCTAAATGGCTCCCCGTTGACTGCTGCACAGCCTCAGTTTACCCACCCGTGAAAATGGGATAACACTTCTCTAACTCCATTGTGAGGCTTCACTGAGATACCGGGTATAACAGGCTAGTGCATGCATACACAATGAATACAGCCATTCTTTAGACACTCCAGAGCAGCGGTTCTCAACCTGTGGGTCGCGACCCCTTTGGCAGGGGTCGCCTAAGACCATCCTGCATAGCAGATATTGACATTACGATTCATAACAGTAGCAACATGACAGTTATGAAGTAGCAACGAAAATCATGTTATGGTTGGGTCACAACATGAGGAACTGTATTTAAAGGGCCAGAAGGTTGAGAACCGCTGCTCCAGAGGATTCCATTTTCAAAGAGAATTCCGGACAATTGGAGGAATAACACGTCCCGACTACAATTAACTTAGTAAAAGGAAGTCTTAGTCGCCTGCTAGGCTTTTAAATATAAGTGGCCTACTTCTGTAGAGCCAGAGCTGGGAAGGGAAGATGTCAGCCCACATTCTGTTCCACGCCACCTTGTGAGCCGGTGCAGGTCAGGCCTGGGTTTCAGCTGCAGATGGGTGTTTATCTGCCGCCCGTTGGCCGCATTCTGTTGTCTGCCATGTAAATGGCCTCTATCGGCAAAGCCAGGGCGTAGCTTCCTCTCGCCGTTTCCTCCTTCTCAGGCTCGTTTCCTCTCGGAGCCAGCTCTGCACGTCAGGGGCTATTCTCCCTGCAGGAAGGGTCGGCTTGCAGCCCCGCGATTGTTTCTGTTTCTATGGCGCCTCTGGCTGGGGGCAGCCAGGTGTTGGAAGGGACTGGAAGGTTACTCCCCTGGAGGGGGCGGAGGGGCCCTGTGCTCAAGCCCTTTTTCCCCCCCCTTAATTAAACATTGTTTGAAAAGATGGTACTACTTTGCAGATTTTGCCCAATCCCAGGACCATCTCGGGAAGGAGCATTCCCCCGTTGTCTGCTTGCCAGTGTTTTTCCCAGAGCTCTGTGCACACAGGCTGCCTGAAATAGAAGTGCAAGGACCGCATCTCACAAGTGAAGACGCAGACATGTGTGATAACAACTCGGCGTTCTAATCGCTGTGCGTCGCTTTCACACAAATGTATTGACATTTTCTTAGGCGTATGACGTCTGTCTTAAGGTTGGAATCAACTCGTTTTCCATTTATCTCAACTGAGACAGAATTGAGGCACGAGCCCTGGGAAAGGTTACCCCAGCTGGTGCCAGACTAAACTGAGGGCAAACAGGTTTACATCAGAAACTTTAAAATTCTAAATCCATCCTAGGCATTCCTTTGTGTTTTTTCTTTAAAAAAAAAAAAACTTCAGCCTTATCTTAATTGAACCGAGAGCAGAGTGTGTTTTTGTTTCTTATTTTCCATAACTCCATCTAGAATAAGCTACGAAGAAAAAAAAGCTGTGGGATTAAAAGTCAAGAGGCTTGGACTGGAGATGCAGGAGACCTCAGACAACCCCAGGCCCCTTTCCTGGCCTGGGGGTGGGGACAGTCGAGCGCGCCTGTTCTGGTGTGGAGGCTTTCGATACGGGAGAACCCTGCTCTTTGGCTAGCCATGGCACGAGCGCTGGAGAGCAGGAAAACAGAGGGACCAGGGGGACCAGGAGGTGTGGGAGTGCTTCTCAGGCTTTGCCTCTCGTTAGAATCACCTGGGGGGGCTTTTGCACCTCTAACTCCCAGGTCAGACCCCAGACCGATGGAATCGGGTCCTCTGCTGATGGGACCCAGGCCTCAGTGGGTGTGAAAACTCCCAGGTGATTCCAGTGAACTGCAGGCAGGGACCCCTATCCAGCAGAATTATAACCTCACCCTATGAATAAATGTTGTCCTTTCTGATTTAGAGTCCTGATTTGAATAACTTTTCCCTTGAACGTTTCATCTGTTGTCCTTTCCTTGTTAAAGAAGTCGTTCCTGGTGCCAGGCCGGCGTGGCTCGGTGGTTGAGCATTGACCTATGAACCAGAAGGTCCGGGTTCGATTCCCGGTCAGGGCACATGACCAGGTTGCAGGCTTGACCCCCCAGTGGGGGTTGTGCAGGAGGCAGACCAGTTGGTGATTCTCTCTCATCACTGATGTTTCTATCTCGCTCTCTCTCCCCCTTCCTCTCTGAAATCAATCAAAAAAAGAAGTCTTTCCTCGCTAGTAGAGTCAGTGATGCATCTCCATAGTGTCACCGTGCCCAGTCTCCTTTGCTCCTATGGCCTTGCAGTCTTGTGATCCTCTTCCTCCTCACATGACCACTCCTGCTCAGTCTTCTCTGCTGGCACCTCGTCTTCCATTCACCCTTCACTGAAGAAGTCCCAGATCCTTCCGTGGATCCTCTTTTCAACCCGCCTCCTTTCCTCTGGGATTGCTTCCATTCTCCCAGGACTAACAACAATCCATTTGCGAGTACCTCCTTGACGCATAACTCTGACCTCCATCTCTCTGCTGAACTCCGGATCCGTATTGTCACCTTTTTGAAGATTCTACAGCTCCTTCCTCTCTGTCTCTCCTCCCATCCATCCGATTATTATTTAGCACAACTGGGGGTCCTACAAAAATCAGCAGGACGGTGGTGGTCCCCGCCCTGGAAGTCGCCACCAAATTGGAAATACAGACACAAGAACAAACCAATCCATACAGTGGGAGAAGTGCAAGGGGAGAGTGGATTGGCCAAGTGACGGCACCTGGGAGAGGTGGGGAATTGGAGGGGGAGATGCGAGGTTAGATTTCAAAGGATGGAAGATCACCCTGGACACTAGTGGGCATAAGGCAGTGTGGTGCTCATGGAATTTCACAAGTTCCGTTTGGTTGGAACAAAGAATCGGGTTGCAGAGGGATGGGGCAGGGTGGTGTTGAGAGAAGCAGCTGGAGAGGGAGGCCGTGACCTGGTCCCAGAAGGCCTCCCATGCCGTGCTGAGCAGCTTGTACCTTATAAGTAGACCGGTGAGAGCTAAGGGGTGTTGAGTGATGAGATGAGATGTTTGTGTTTAGAAAGGTCCTCCTTGACCATGACCAAGTGGACAGATGGAAAGCTTCCTTGATGGGCATTTAGAAGAACCACCTACTGCTTCTGTTGGTCTACAGCCCCAGCTCTGGTTGTCCAGACCTTAGACATTAACTACCTGCCAAGGCCTCTGGGCTCCGCGCTGGGCCGTCACCAGATACTGCCGATTCTTCCCCTCGGTGGCTGGCTGGTTAGCTGGCGGCTGATTGATTTGCATCAGGTTTTTTGCATCCATTTCTTACCTGATCACTCCTTCCCAGTCTTCGTTGTCGAAGTCCAGACCATACCGTTCTGGCTTATTCCATCCTGTACACTGTGTTGGCGTTACCTCCCAACAAAACAGAAATGTAACTGTTACTTGTTTTTAAAAAAAAATGTGTAATCATTTTTCATTGCATCCTGGCCTTTCTACACTTTGGTGCCCGGGCCTGCTTACTCTTCTGGCTGCTTCTCCCACTACCTCTCTTCTCTCCTGGCCTCTGTCCTTTGAACTTATCTCTCAACTCCCCTTTCTGGGAACGAGCCCTTTATGGTTGCCACCGCCATATCTTCACTCCTGCAGCTTCCTCCACTGGAAATGACCTTCTCTATCAAAGTCAGCTCATCTTCCATTTCTCTTCTACTTGGAGTCCATCCAAATGCCGTGGTGAAGAGTATGGCTCCTGGAGCCCAACTTCCTGTTTTGGAATCCAGGCTCTGCCACTTAAAATGGTTTGGGCAGTTTCCTTAAGCTCTCGGTGCTTCGGTTTTCTCTTCTGTGATGTTGGGGGGCTGACAGTCCCCATCTCACAGGGCGGCTAGGAAAATGAGAATGGGATTGGAATAGTGCTGAATGCATAGCACACGATCGATCAATGTTAGCTGTTTGATCATTGTTTTTGTTTTTCCCCGTGACACCTCTTTTACTTTTATTTATCCTGCAATTGTTAGCCTGTTAACGTGTCATTTGTGAATGTGTCCGGCTTCCCCCACTATAACTGAAACCACCTACAAGTCAAGACTATGTCTACTGCCCAATGCTTTGAATGTAGTAAACACTCCGCTGATTTTTATTAAAATGATCTCCTGACAACAAGTGAAAACTCTGCAGGTAAATTGTACTCGGAGCCAGCACGGGGTCAGGAACATGTGAGCAGGTGGCCCCGCGGCCACGTCTGTTCTCCCAGACTGCAGGTGGCCCCCAGCGCACACCTGTCTTCAGACGTGACCCCTGATCCGGCGACCCGGTGCCATGATCTGGCTCGGCTCCTGGCGGGAGGCTGTAGGCTCCTCCCTGCAGCCCTTAGGAGCAGTGCTGGCGGCCTCTGCCGCCTCGACCACACCGACAGCCCAGCCGGAGGGGGAAAGGCAGCTCGGTTAGTTTCCAGGCTTCCAGGGCACTCTTCTCTCAAGGTGTTGTGTGCGCTGCGTGTTTTTCAGAAATCAGACGCCGAGGATCCAAAGATCCCCTGGTGAAGGCCCTGCAGCTGCTCGACAGCCCCTGTGAGCCGGGGGAGCCGGGCGTGAAGCCCGAGGCGCTGGCCCGGAGACGGAGCTCCAAGGACCTGCTGGGGAAGCCGCCGCA
>NW_005359478.1:1473415-1484081 GCF_000412655.1 Myotis brandtii | reverse complement strand
CAGGTGAGGGGGCGCATCCCTGCGCTCTTTGCTGCCCCGCTGACAAAGCTGTGCCCACTGGGCAAATGCCACGTTGTTTACTTCCTCAATTGCAAGTCTCTTTTTTTAAAAAAATATATTTTATTGATTTTTTACAGAGAGGAAGGGAGAGGGAGAGAGAGTTAGAAACATCAATGAGAGAGCAACTCGATCAGCCTCCTGCACACCTCCTACTGGGGATGTGCCCCCAACCAAGGTACATGCCCTTGACCGGAATCGAACCTGGGACCTTTCAGTCCACAGGCCGACGCTCTATCCACTGAGCCAAACCGGCTAGGGCACAAGTCTCTTTCCGAGGAATTTGGTGGGGAAAGAAGAATCGGGCCTGGTGGGAAGACCAAGACCGAAGAAGAGCCCTTACTATTGCAGTTCTCCTTCATCCTTCTGGGCATTTTGTTTTCCTCTCTCTTCCCAGTTGCACATCTCTTGGAAAAGCCTTAAGTGACGATTGGAAAACCTTATCTGATCACCACTGAAGCGTTCTCCTTGGGAGCAGCTTTTCTCACTCTCCTTGGAGCTCCTCCTCACACCTGTTAGAGTCCCTGTTTATAAGTTGCCAGCACTGGGGCAGGTGAATTACAGGTAGAGGTGGTTGGAAAGTGGGGTGAAGCTAGCTTTTTTATTCTCTCTTCTTGTCAGAATTTCACCTACAGGAATCAGTTCTTTAAATAAGAATTTTTTAAATAACTTACAAGGAAGGTGATAGGTTGTCAGTAGTTATTAAAGGTAATTCACCCTCCTGCTTCTCTCGGGACACAGTTTTTCTACTTGGCTGACCACATAATTTCTTTTGCCTTTGATTTGTAAAGTTAGGGATGTCTTTTCCCTCCAACAGCTAAGCCAAGTTTGCGATTAAAAGTGTAGTTAATGGCCCTGGCCAGCGTGGCTCAGTGGATAGAGCGTCTGCCTACGGAGTGAAGGGTCCCAGGTTCGATTCCGGTCAAGGGCACATGCCCAGGTTGTGGGCTTGATCCCATTGTGGGGCATGCAGCTGATCAGTGATTCTGTCTTATCATTGATGTTTCTATCTCTCCCTTCCTCCCTGAAATCAATAAAAACATATTTTTTTTAAAAGTGTAGTTAAGAGCCCTGGCCAGCGTGACTCGGTGGTTAAAGTGTCAATTGAATCTCAGGTTCAATTCTTGTCAAGGGCTCATATCTGGGTTGCAGGTTCAATCCCCCGCCCTGGTTAGGGCCTGTGCAGGAGGCAACCATTCGATGTATCTCTCTCTCCCTCCCCTCCTTCCCACACTCCCCGAAAATCAAGGGGAAAAATATCCTGGCATGAGAATTAAAAAGGAAAGTGTAGTTAAAGTAAAGGATGAGCACGGAAGGTAATACATTTGATAGCAAACCTTCAAGTCCGTTTGAATTTTCCTTTCGTCTTGTCGTTCACAGATCTCTATTGGGCACCTGCTACTGTGCTAAGTGCTGCTCATTTTCTCTCATTATCCTCTAGCCGGGCTACACGTCATGGCCTCTGTGAGGCACCATTCACTAGTTACTCCGTTTCGCAATTGATTTTTCTTTTTGTTTTATTATTTCGTGGTAAAAGCTGTTCAGTTGATTTCGTAGAGTGATACAGACCCTTACAAGGAATCCTCCCCTGGAACTATGTGTAGTCTTTTCATCTAAATATACTACCACGGAAGAGTTTTTTCTAATGTTACATGCTGAACCATATTAAAGTGGTTTTCTTTCCTGTTCTAAAACTGCTCCACGCGGATGAATATCTCGCGGAGAAAGTAGCTGTCTGCGTGCGGAGGCTCCAGTGTGACCAGATATCCCAGGGCATTCGCTCGCCTCAGGGGGAGGGACACCGATCAGGAGGGCTCCTTCTTTGAGGTCCACAGTGGGCCGCCTCCGTGGCCTCTGATGCTAAATGGAGCCGTCCTTCCAGTTCAGTTTGAAGGCTCTGAGCGACCTTCCGCGAAGGAGGAGCCCGCGAGGCAGCACCACCGGCAGAAGAGCTGGACCCAGAAGATCTTGAAGCCGGCGCTGTCTGACCACGGCGAGGGGGAGCGCGTGGACCCGGCCCTGCCGCTGGAGAAGCAGCCGTGAGTCCCCTGCCCAGCCGTGTCCCCGGCAGTAGCCGGTAGCTCACTCATAGCCTGGGGGTGGAGGGAGCACACTGGCCCATTTTGCACGGTTATTGTGGCTCCTGAGTACCTGTCTGGGTGGGGCTCATTAATGAAAACCCACTTTCAAAGCCCAGGGCACTTGTACCGAATGGAAAGTTACTGCATCCCGGGAGCCTGATTTTAAATTTCATTCTCCTGGATGGATGACGACACTGCCCTGGTAGCTCCCTCTCCTGTGATGGATGGGTTTTGTGATCCAGGATTACCCAGAGCTGCATCGTGCCTGTTCTAAATGTGAGGCGGGATCTGGTTCAGGCTGTGGAGCTCCTGCCAGAAGTGCATTTCAAATAACGCTTTATGGAGTGAGGCCCTGCCTGGATTGCTGTTTTGACGCCCGTGGTGTCTCCCCCACCCTCGCCCCGTTTTTCAGTTGGTATCATGGTGCCATCACCCGTGCTGAGGCTGAGAGTCGGCTCCAACCCTGCAAAGAAGCTGGTTACCTGGTTCGAAATAGTGAGTCAGGGACCAGTAGGTACTCCATTGCACTAAAGTAAGTGTGGCAGCCTCATGGGCTCTCCCATTTGGATGGGGGCGGGGGGCGTGGTGGGGGGGAGTTGACCGTCTTTCCTATCATGGGTAGATGACCAGACAAAAAAAAGATATCATTTCAAGGTAGTCCCACAGTGGCATGTATTGCCACATAGTAAAATGCGTTTGCTTGGACAACAGAATATGAAATGCTCTAATTAGAATGCAAACGGGGTTGGGGGTGAATGCCTCAATATCTCTTATGATAATGAGGGTCCTATGTCGGTGTCATTGTCCATTAGTCAAACGTGTACCTTACATTACCCAACCTAAAGTAGGTCCTCTCACCAGAGAAATAACTCCTGATAAAAAGAATACTATCTGACAGGATAATTCAGTCATTTTTCTTTCGTTCCCTAGTGCTTTGGGACTTTAATAAATCAGATCCCTTGATTGTTCAAATGCCAAGTGCCGTTTTGATACCAGCTTCTTCTAGCGGAGGAGGAAACGCTGACTCGCTATTCCTCCCCTGGCTGGCTCTACACAGAACGTTCGTTTTTGCCTGGTAGGCCTGGTGGAGCTGGAATCATGGAAATTCTCATTGCTCCGCGAGTTCAGTGGTGCTATATCGGAGGATCATTGTCAAGCACCCTAACAGCATTTCCTTCCTGCGGAAGCTGAGCCCCTGCAGCTGAAACAATCAGGCTGGAGGGGAAAAGAGGCTGGGGCGGGAGGGTGTCGGAGCAATATGGCTCAGAAAACGGGATAGGCCACCAGATATACAATACCAGGAATAGCTTTGCTGTTCCTGAAACTGGTGCTCGCGGATTAGATCTTTGAGCCTTCAGCGCCAGCTGTCATTAGATACAGCCAGGAGCAGTCTTTCCAGATTGAGATGGGGGGGGGGGGGGAAACAGTTCGATTATTATTGTTGTTGTTGTTGATGATGATGTATTCTTTGGGGAGGAAAGAAGGAGGAAACCTTATACATGTCCTTTTAGCCATGATGAAGAATATGAGTTTAAACTTCACCTTAGTGGTCTCAAACTTGGGCTTAAGCACACTAGTTTGGCAATTTGAGGACCAGGAGGGACTGGATGTTTGTTTGTTTGTTTGTTTTTGTCTGGTGCCTGATGACTTGTGTGCACTAAGGATAAACAACTCAAGGACACGTTTATTGAGGGCTGTGTTTGTTTATAACAATTCCGGGCATGGATGAGAACCTGTCCACCTGTGAATCTGACCAGGGTTATTTTCAGTGAGGAGGGGTCCCCTTGCTCGCCTATTCATGTCTCCTCCTTGATTTGTTTTTGTTCCAGGACTAGTCAAGGATGTGTCCACATCATAGTGGCTCAGACCAAAGACAACAAGTACACACTGAACCAGACCAGCGCCGTCTTCGACAGCATCCCTGAAGTGGTACACTATTATTCCAATGAGAAGTTGCCTTTCAAGGGGGCAGAACACATGACCTTACTCTACCCCGTGCTCAACAAGCTGCACTAAGGTTCAGCCGCCACAAGCCCTGGCCGGGCCTCTCACACCTGAGAGGGCATCAGCACCCACCCAGCACCTCAGGGGACAAGGCTGGACTGCGCCACAATAATTGGTAGGAGGTGGGGGTCTCCATTGAGAAGTCAAAACGTCTTTGGGCTTGAATCCATTTCATGACACTTGGTCACTGACCTGTCCCCTTTCTCCCTGCTAAGTAGTCCTACAACGAGAAATGGCTCATGCCAGGTGCCTCCACTCTCTAGAGTAGGGTGTTCTATTTGGGTATGACCCGCAGCAAAGGTAAGTCAGGAGTCCAGGAATATTAAAGTTCTCCAGCAATTGTGCTAATTTTCACCTGGGTTACCTGGTCTCCAAACAAACCAATAAAAGTGCACTTAGCTTTTACATAAAAATGATCGGGCGGAACAGGAGAGCAAATGCTCTCAGACCCCTTTTGGACAAAAGGCTGAACAGAAAGAATAAGTGAACAGTGGACCTTAGGGAAAGCTGTCTTTCTCACGTGTCCTAGTTCAGCTTTGGAGTCCGTGAAATTTCCCAACTTTAGGGTCTGGCAAAGGATTATTTTGTTGGTCAGCCTGCTAAGAAAGTTTGTGCTTTCTTGATCTCTGAACTTTTTCGTCATTTCAACAAGTCAGTAACATAAGCATAAATAGGAAGGACAGTTTAAAAAAAATCAGTACAGGCTTCTGGTCAAGGTGGCATCATAGATGAGTGCGGTACTTGCACCCTCCCACAACCACATCAAAATTACAACTAAACTACAGAACAACCTTCACTCAGAACCTCCTGAAACCTAGATGAACGGAAGGTTTACAACTAAGAATATACAGAAGATGCCACATCGAGACTGGCAGGAGAAGCAGAGACACTGAATGGGCTGGTCTCACACCCACATGTGGGTAAAAATTGGGAGGGATCCTTGACTGTGGAGGTCCGCACTGTGGAGTGAGAGGTCTTGCCCCACACCAGGTCCCCTAGCCCAAGGCTCCAGTGCCAGGAAGGGAAGTCCCCATAACTTCTGGTTGTAAAAACCAGCTGGGATTGCAACTGAGTGAGATGGAGGGCTTCTGGAGTCCCAGGCAGTTCCTATTAAAGGACCTGCACATGGACGTACCCGGACTAGTCCCTCTGAGCTCCCATGCTAGGGCAGCAGCTCAAAAAGCACCAGGGACATAACGGGGAGGAACTGAATTGTCTGACATCAGGGTGAGGTCTGGAAGGGTGGCTTTCTACCAGATAGAAGTGTTGGCAGAAGCCATCATTCCTTTGCTGAGTCTATCCCCCTTACAGAGCCAGCAGGCGCAGGCGGTGCCATATCTGAATCTCCATCAGCCTTGTTATCACTGTTTGCCCCACCCTGGTGATTCCCTGAGACCCACCTCACCCAACTTTCAGACCCACCCACGCTTTTCTATACAAATGGCCTGTCTTGGCTCATGGTTCAGATTTTCCTAAAATCTCTCAAATAAGCAGCATTTACTTACATCTCACTAGGTATCCCCAGGCCAAGCACTAGTGGCAGTTGGTCTTGGTTCATAGCTTGGCCTCACCTGGGCCCTCCAAGCCCAGCACAAGTAACAGTCATCTGCAGATCAATGTGTCGCTCACACCCATGCCAGGAGGCCCCAGGCAGAACACAGGTGGCAGCTGGCCTTGGCCTGTACCTCCTGGAAGGCTTCAGAGCCATCGCACCTGGTGGACAGCTTCACACCAGGTCAAAGCACCACCCAACCACCTCCATAAGCAACACACGAGCCATCGCACCTGGTGGACAGCTTCACACCAGGTCGAAGCACCACCCAACCACCTCCATAAGCAACACACTCAGGGGTGGGCTCAGTGGGCACCAGATCCCTGCTGAAGTAAGTCCTGCTCTGTGGTGTAAGCCCCTACATCTGATCCCCCACCATGGTCACAGCCAGTTCTTGCAGCTGGTTGGCCTGAGGATAAATTCCTCCCCTTGCTGTACTAACAGCAATCAAGGCTCAATTGCAATAGGAGGGTGTACACAGTCCACAGTGGGGGAGAAGAGCACCTACTCCACAAGGCCACTCTACCAAGCCCAGGAGACGTAGCAGCCTCATCTAATACATAGAAACAAACACAAGGAGGCTGCCGAAAGGAGACCAAAAAACGTCCCAAATGAACGGAACAGAACAAAACTCCAGAAAAACGCTAAACAAAATGGAGACAAGCAATCTGCTAGATGCAGAGTTCAAAACACTAGTTCTAAGGGTGCTCAATGAACTCACCGAGATCTGCAACAGCATAAAAAAGGGCATGGAAACCGTAAAAAAGAACCAGTCACACATGAAGGGTCCACTAGCTGAAATGACCACTACTTTACAGGGAATCAAGAGTAGAGTAGGTGAAGCCAAGAATCAAATCAACAATTTGGACTATAAGGAAGCAAAAAAAGGAAAGAAAAAAAAAAACAGCAACAAGAAAAAAGAATCCAAAATAATGAGGATAGTGTAAAGAGCCTCCGGGACAACTTCAAGTGTATCAACATTTGCATTGGGGGTGCCAAAGGGAAGAGAGAGAGAGCATTAAAAACCTATTTGAGAAAATAATGACAAAACTTGCCTAACTTGGTGAAGAAAATAGAAATACAAATCTGGGAAGTGCAGAGAGTCCCAAGCAGGATGAATCTAAAGAAACCCACACCAAACACTTCATAATTAAAATGCAAAAGGTTAAAGATAGAGACTTAAAAGCAAGAAAAAAGCAGTTAACTACAAGGGAGCTTCCATAAGACCGTCAGCTGATTTTTCAACATAAACTTTGCAGGCCAGAAGGGAGTGGCAAGAAATATTCAGTGATGAAAAGCAAGGACCGACAACTAAGATTACTCTACCCAGCAAAGCTATCATTTAGAATCTTGTCTTGGCTTCCCAGACAAGAAAAAGCCAAAGGAGTTCATCACCACCAAACTAGTATTACATGAAATGTTGTTAAAGAATCTTGAGAAGGAAAAAAAAAAGATTAAACATATGAACAACAAAATGGCAATAATATATATCTGTCAATTGAATCTAAAAATCAAAATGAACCAGCAGAATAGAAACAGATTCATAGATAAAGAGAACATTTTGATGGTTGCCCAATGGGAGGGGGTTGAGAATGGGTGGAAAAGGTGAAAGGTTTAAGAAATACAAATTGGTAGTTACATAATGATCATAGGATTGTAAAGTACAGCATAGGGAATAAAGTCAATAATGTTCTAATAACTATGTATGATGTCAGATGGGTACGAGATTTATTGGGAAATTATATAATGTCTAATCATTGGGGCGTACACCTGAAACTAATATAATATTGTATGTCAACTATAATTGAAAAATTTTAAATGACTTAAAAAATAAAAATTTTAAAAAGAATCACCAATATAATTAAGGATTGGCATTATTATTCTGAATTTTAGAACAAAATATACAACAAAGGTTTAATTTCTGATTCGTAAAAAATCTGAAAAGTTAGAAGGCTCAACAACTGTTTTCTTATTGGATAATTATACAGAACTTCTGGTACCTTTGGTTTCATCTTTATGCATTGTGGTTGTTATGAAACTATTCATTTTTCTCCCTAAAATTAGGTTTGCTTTGTATTGTTAGAGTAAATTTTAAAAAATATGTATAACTCTAGGATCTGATTGTATGAACTGGGTCTCTAATGCTGTACAAAACAGACCAGTTCACACTGTATAAAGATATTTGAAAAGCCTGGGATTTTCTCTGGACTGTTTAACACTCATAGTATCGTTATCTTTATGATTTATTGTGAACTTCTATCACCAATTTACTTACTGTGAAAACAAAATCTGGCACTGGCATAACATATGATGGGCAGGTGACTGCCGTGACTGGCTCTGGAATTACCACTGAGCAGATGTTTCTGTGTTCTGGGGTTTGTAACTGGGTTCTCACAACTGGTCCAGTTGCAAATGTGTTGTTGTCTGTCGCTAACGAAAAGTTAAACTTTTGTCGTTTCTTTGAAATACCAAAACAAATATCGGTTTCATTCATTTTTGGGAAAGCCTAGCTTGCTAGTTATTAGTCATCATTTTACAATGATGATTTAGAGGTTAGTAAACATGTGTTTCCTTATTCAGTTAAGATTGTAGCCCAAGGATTGTATGAGCTTTGATTTTTAAAATCTGAGAGGAAATGTTTCTCACTGGGTCCCAATGATTTTATTAATAAAGAGTGTTCTGTTTTTTAAGTACTGATAGAATTTTTTAAATGTGTATTGGTTCATGTACTCTATCTTTAGCAAAAGTTTTTTTTTTTTCATTTTTAGCACCCATAGTTTCATTCAGCAAATATTTATTGTCTTGCATATATAAATAATTCATTATGTTAAACTTATTTTTAGTTCAATATTCTGGAAATGAAACCTTATTTTTTACTTAAACTTATTCTACAAAGCAAACACAGCAGTTATCCTAATTTTAATAAATACTAAAACCTTTGCAAAATTTTCTTTGTGTCCTAAATGATTTTTGGCCCATACCCAGCAACGGTGGTGAATATATAATGAAATAACATTTTGAAAGCAGACCTGATATATTAAGTATTGATTGAGCTTCTAGCAAACGCTCAGGATTGTGGCTTTTTCTATACTCATTTCCTGTGACAGTCATACTATTTTCTTTATATAATTAAAAGTGGAGATGTGGAGTTTCTTTATAGACCAGTTCCTTCACAGTTGTACAGGAGGTTATAAGAAGAAGAAATATAGTAAATTAGTAGCAGGGGAGTAGGTTAAGCTACTGTTTTCTTCAGGTTGTGACATAAGTTGACAAAGCCGGGGAGTTCACAGTTGAGCAGTGGCACGACGTACCATTCGTTCTAAAAACAATTAGGCCCAGCGGGGTGTCCCTACGGCTTCCTGGTGGAGCCTCCGGGACCAGCGGATCCTCCGAAGCGCTCTGCCACGCTTCCTCTCTGAGCTCTGAATGCCTGGGCTTCTTGTCGTCTTGTCTTGATACAGGTGTTTTCCTGTAGTCGTCATTCTTTTGAGTTAATTCTGTCCCCCAGACAGATTCTTTCTGGAGAGAGTAATGTCTTGGTGTGTTTTGGGTTTTTTTCTGGAGAGAATCATGTCTTCAAACAAGTTTGTGCTCACTTGGCTTGCATTTTGCATCCGTTAGAGCTTCCTGCATCTGCGTCCTTTCTCCTTCATCACACCTCCTTTTAAAAAAGTTCTCTGCTCCAGGTTAATAGTCTATTTCATTGGTTTGTTTCAGGCCTATGAAGAACAGAGGGTAAGAGGACTTCTCTTTTTATGTTGCTACTAGTTCCATCAGGTTGGATTCCAACCTTCGGAGTTGTGTGTATTCCAATGAGTAGGCATGAAATAATAGAGAAAAGATAACACGTGTACAAAATGGTAAATACTGACATCCTAATCCCTACTGGGGACAGATATGTCCTTTGAAGTTATCCACAGTGCTTTCTTAAGAAGCATTTATATTTTAAAAATAAAGTCTTTAATTTTTTTGCTGTTTAAAGTCTCCATGCTTTGCTGAATTATTCGTGTATTGGCCTCTGCCACAGAACGGGGAAGTGGGCAGATGATTCGAGAGACAGCCAGAAGTTTTTGGCACAGGTGGCCAACGAGTCCTAAGCCGTTGCCTTTTAAATGAGGGTAGCCTTTCTATTCTCTGAAGATGCCCTTTGTCTAGTCAACGGTTAATGCCTCCCTTCTCCTTCTGCCTGGAGAGGGGACTGAGGTGTCTAGATTTCATTTCCCTTCTCCGCATCCTTTTAATATGTAGCAGAATTTATGTGACACCTTTCTCATAGGTGTCTTTCGCTCATCCATTGTCTCTCTTGTTTTCCATAACCAGCCCTGTTTTGGCCTTATGATCTCTTCAGAATCACTCTTCTTTTTTCTCCTCTCTGATTTTTACAACCCCATTAACTTGGATTGGGAGAAATTCGGGCTGCAGTGGACCTTAACTTAGCCTCCTTAATTTCGGAGCCTGTAGAAAGCAAGCCGTGGTGTGTTACTGCCATCTAATGGAAGGAGAGCAAACTGCAGGGGCAAAGCAAGCAGCAGGTTTGGGGTGTTTTCTAAAGGATTTCTGACACCGTTCACAGCATGAAAAATGATGACACAGCAGCTGCCATCTTGAAATCGGTCTTTTCCTGTGGAACGGGTGACTACAGCCCAATGCAACTCTCATCACCAGGCCCCTGGCCTTACGGCTGGATCATGTCGTTTAGAATCTTAAATTGTATTTTAATGAATAGGCTAGCAACAGATCATGACTGACAGCCATCTCATGTTGCCAAGCTCTGAACCATTCCGTTATTTGTCAGTGGGCTTTACCATTTTAAAAATATATTTTGCCGAAACCGGATTGGCTCAGTGGATAGAGCGTCGGCCTGCGGACTGAAGGGTCCCAGGTTCGATTCCGGTCAAGGGCATGTACCTGGGTTGTGGGCACATCCCCAGTGGGGAGTGTGCAGGAGGCAGCTGATCGATGTTTCTCTCTC
>NW_005359478.1:1441868-1454398 GCF_000412655.1 Myotis brandtii | reverse complement strand
CCGCAGGCCGATGCTCTATCCACTGAGCCAAACCAGTTAGGGCTGGGCTTTACCCTTTTAAATATTAACTAATACATAGTTTTAACTTTCAAATATCTGTGAAGATTGTATGTAAAACAGGCACCTATCTGTAGAACTTCAGTTATGTATATTAAATCAGAAACATTTTATAAAATTTCTGGATGTAGTACAGTAGCCAGTGTAGGCTACATGCCCTCCTGAAGATGGTTTACGATGGAATGTAACTTTAAATAAACAGCATTCCAAGCAAACCATGGTTTTGCTTAATTCAATTAGTTTTGAGAATCACCTTCCTTCATCTTAAAAAAAAAATTCCTATGGTAACAGCTATAGCAGAGAGGGTCAAAAGTTTCATTTGTAATCATTGCTAATGAAATGTGTAAACAAACCATGATTGAACATAACCAGACCGGATCTTAATTTTTTTCTCAGCTCATTGGTAAAGCCCTCCTATTCTGTTTTCATTACCCAGTTAAACAGAAACAGTGACATTGCTCTGTCTCCTCGGCCATCTTCTTCCCACGTAGACAGCTGTTGCATTTGTCACCTTCCCTGATGAGGCATCCGAGCTGTGACTTTGTTATTGTTGTTTGGTATTCATACAGATGCCCTCAGCCCACCATGGGATTTGATGCTGTGGTCTGTGGTGAAGCTTGAAATCTGTGTGTTTCGTGGTTATCTGTTGTTGTCTTTTTAACTCCCACAAACCATGATCACTCCCCACCCACTGTTTTGCTTTGTTTTTGCAAGTGATGCTGTGTGCAGATTACCATTTCCACTACATGATGTTGATGAAAATCATGATATGGCTGAAAATCACCATTGGAAGCTACTATTTAGAAATTGGCAAATAAATTCATTTGAGATTCTAGAACAGCGCTTCTCAACCTGTGGGTCGCGACCCCTTTGGGGGTCGAACGACCCTTTCACAGGGGTGGCCTAAGACCATCGGAAAACACATATATAATTACATATTGTTCTTGTGATTAATCACTATGCTTTAATTTGTAACAATGAAAATGCATCCTGCATATCAGATATTTACATGACGATTCATAATAGTAGCAACATTACAGTTATGAAGTAGCAACGAAAATAATTTTATGGTTGGGGGGCACCACAACATGAGGAACTGTATTGAAGGGCCGCGGCATGAGGAAGGTTGAGAACCACTGCTCTAGAAGAAGGCTATAATAGTGTTGAGTCTCTGGTAGCAAATTTTAAATCTCCGCTGAACATTTATATAAACTGCCACCAGGTGGCACACGTGCCTATTGTTATTTTCCCATCTGTGTTAACAGAAAAGGAAGTTTGTATTGAGAAATGTTCACCTCCCCACCCCTCCCCACCACACACATACACACAAGCAATTGAATACAGTAATGGTCTGCAGAACTCAGATTGAACCCATGTTTTTAAGAGCCAGGGTTTGGGGTGTTCAGTGTTGGATTCAGACCTCGTGAGAGCCATGCTGTAAGTGATAGAATAGATTCTTGCTACATATCAGGTGTGTCGTTAAATAAATGCTTTCCAGGCTGCATTATCCTGTTTGAATCCTCCACAACTCACTGGGCCGGGTAGCAGCCTCGTTTGTGGATAAGGACACTGGTACCAGGAGCAATCAAAGAATTTGTCCCGGGTCAGCCACACAGTGAGTGGCAGAGCCCAGAGAGCAGCCTGTCTGTTTCCAGAGTGACTCTTAATTGCTACACCTCTACTTTCCCTTTGAGAGCGTGTGCCTGGCCTGAGGAATTCTTCCCTTCAAATGTGAATATAATTGGTCAGACTTGAGCGAGGAGTGATAAACTAGCCACTTCGTTGTCGTTAGCAAATGAAAAAAAAACACGTTTAAAAAAGAAAACATTGCCCTGGCTGGTTTGGCTCAGTGGATAGAGCGTCGGCCTGTGGACTGAAGGGTCCCGGGTTTAATTCCAGTCGAGGGCACATGCCTGGGTTGCAGGCTCGATTCCCCAGTAGGGGGCCTGCAGGAGGCAGCCAATCCATGATTCTCTCTCATCATTGATGTTTCTATCTCTCTCCCTCTCCCTTTCTCTCTGAAATCAATAAAAAATATATATATTTTTAAAAAAAGAAAACATTCACAATAGCCAAGAAGTTCAAGCATCCCAAATGTCCACGGACGGATGAATGAATAATGTGGTCCATACAGGGGTGGGCAAAAGTAGGTTTACAGTTGTGAGTACATGAAACAGATTTTTCTTGTATTGTTATTTATCAATTATTGTATTGTTTGCCATATGAACCACTGTAAACCTACTTTTGCCTACCCCTCTATGTACAATGGAATGTTGTTATTCGGCCTTAAAAAAGGAATGAAATTCTGTCACATGCTGCAACATGTGTGAATCTCGAGGATATTTTGCTACGTGAAATAACCCAGTTACAAAAAGACAAGTACTGTACGATTCCACTTATAGGAGGTACCCAGAGTACTCAGTTCATCGGGGCAGACGGTAGAATAGCGGGTGCCAGCACCGGGAAGGCCGGGAAAGAGAGAGCGAGCTGCTTAGTAAGTTTCAGCTTTGCAAGATGAAAACGTTTTCTAGGGGTGTTTACACAACAGTGTGACTATACTTAACAGAATACACTCGACACCATGGAACTGTACACTTAGAAATGGTTAAGACGGCAAATGTTATGTGTCTTTTACCACAGTTAAAAAAAAAGACAAAACGGAATGTCTATTATCTTCCAATGAGACTGTATCTAGCAGACTGGACACCCAGGTTGCCAGGTGTGGTCAGTGTGCTCGCTCCCCTCCGAAGAGCCTGTGGACTCGAGACAGGGGATAGGAACTGGGGTTGAGGGATCCATGGCCACCGCCAGGACACCCAGTGCCGCGTCTAGCAGGGCATGGGGGGGGGGGGGGCGCAGGGGGGGGGCGTACCCTTTCCCCTGCGTGGGAGAGGCTCCCCCTGTGGAGCTGGGCAGCCTGAAGTCCGTCACCATGTGACTGCGTGTTAAGGAGATTCACTTGGAGACGTGCAGATCACCTTTTCCGAAGCCTACCCGTGACACCAGAATTCCGTCCCCCACCTTGTGAATCATCCAGCATGAGTCACTGCATCATCTTGACTCAAACTTAAAATGCTTCCTGCGTGACATTTTTTTTAATGATTCAGATTGCCTTCTGATTTTGCGCATAAATAAATAGGATTACTGGTTTGGATTAATTGAAGGGAAGATATATGTAAAGCCAATGAGTTCATCAAGATATCAGTGTGGCCCTAACCGGTTTGGCTCAGTGGATAGAGCGTCGGACTGCGGACTGAAAGGTCTCAGGTTCGATTCCGGTCAAGGGCATGTACCTTGGTTGCGGACACATCCCCAGTAGGGTGTGTGCAAGAGGCAGCTGATCGATGTTTCTCTCTCATCGATGTTTCTAACTCTCTATCCCCTCTCCCTCCCTCCCTGTAAAAAAATCAATGAAATATATTTTTTTTAAAAAGATATCAGTGTGTGGTTGATCAGTGAGAAGCGTGGTTTACATGATAGAAGAAGACAGGTGTGTTTAGGGAGCAGGTGCAGGCTAGAAGAGGTCAAAGGGGGAGAAAGGGGGATATCTGCAATACTTTCCACAATAAAGATAAACTAAAAAACAAAGTCTCAGAATTAAAGAGGGGAAAAGAAGGTGTTTCCATTCCTTTTGTATTATGTTAAATGGTACTTGTGCAAGTGAAACATTCCCCTAAAATCCTTGCACTCTTTAAACTGGAGAATGTCAAGGCTTTTTCAAGATTAATAGAATGAATCATTCTGTGCCAGCTTCAACAATTACTGCCTCCTGGCCAATTCGCCTTATCTATGATCCCCACCAACTGCTTGCACTTTTTAGTAAACAATTTTTACAGTCAGCACAACATGATTGAACTATTCCAAAATAGGATTATACTTGTTTAATAAAAAGCCTTCAGTAATTGTGAAAACATGCACCCTCATGAAAAAAATATAAATAGGCATAAAAGAAAAAAGGAGGAGCAAATGCGGTCTCCAGTGACTTCCTAATGCTCTCAGAATATCGCAAAGTTGCGCAACATGGTCCATGTCCAAGGCGGGCCTCCCTCCCCTCCCCCCCCCCCCCAGCAGCCCTCTCCCCGCCTCTCCCTGTGCAGCACCCTCCCCCCGGAACCCTCCTCCTCCATCTTCACCCTCCCTGTTTCTACCCCTTCCTTCCCTGACTCCCTAGAGCAGATCAGTCATCTGCTCCCAGCGACAGCATTTGCACGTAACTGTGCTGGCTGGACGGCCCGCCAGCCTCCTGAGGAAGCGGTCAGATCCTCTTGTGCCCCCACAGCCAGCACCGGGGTTCAGTCAGCATTCCTTGAAGGACTCTCACCGCCCAGGGAACACCAGCACTTCGTGTGGTGACCGCTCATCCCTTCAGAGGGAGTGGGTGGGGCGAGGTCTGCCTACCATAACTAAAGCACAATTTGAGGATGTCCAGGAAATCTGTTAAGGGAAGCAGCAGGAGAAAACCCCGTCGTTCACGCAGAGCCCGTGCGGGCCGATGGAGCTGGAGGGGAAGCGGTTGGGTTCTGATCTAGGATCATTGAGTATCAGGAACTGGTTGTGTCCCTCCCTTGGCGACCCACCTTCTTTGTGGCTGCTGTTACGTGAGCAGCGCTGGGGCCTGGCTGCCTCGGGCCACCCATGGGAGCCCTGGGACAAGCCTGCGTGGGCTCAGGTGCCAGCCCCTTCCCACGCTGACAGGAAAGGAGGCCCATCTCCCTTCCAGGGGGAGTGGACCAGGCCCCTACCCCTTGTAGTGTGAGGGCACCTGGCCCAGGAAAGGGGTCGGAGAGAGAGACTCACCCCGGTAGTCACCAGAGGGGCCGCATGGCAGGGCAATGAGCCCCAGCTTTGGAGCCAGGCAGACCCAGGCTCCCGGGCATCTAGAGCCACTGTCCTTACCAACACAGGGACCTCACCTGCTAACAGGGGAGAACACCTTGCAGCGTCATTAGGATGAGAAAGGGCATCCTGTTGGTAAGGCCCCCAGTGGAGGGGCCACAAATGGTAGCCATTCTTTTCAGCTAATTTTCCAGGAACATCTCTACCCAAAAGGGTTCTGTGGGTTTCTGGGTAACCCGTGGGGCCAGGGGTGCAGCTGTTTGCTTCAGTGAAGCATCCCTGGTTAAATGTGTCATGATTTTACTGAAAAAAACAAAACAAAACTGGGTTTCACTCATGTTTCGGACTGTCACCTCCAGCTGCTGGTATGAAATAGGTTTTGCTGTTACTTGGTTTTGCTGTTTTTTAAGCGACATAAACGTGCAGAAGACAGGAACTTCCCCAAAGAAACTGGGGGTTGGTCAGCATTTGAGGGATGGGGCCGGGCTCGCTGCCATTGCCCAGGACCGTCCAAGCCAGCGGTCGCCAACCTTTCGGACCTCACGGGCCACCAGTGGTCCATGGCCCACCAGTTGGCAACCGCTGGTCTCAGCAACAGGGCGCACAGCCTGCCCACCTGGCCTCCATCCTGCCTGGGGCTGCCCCGGGGCACAGCAGTTTCAGGCAAACAGCGCACCTTGGGCTGCGGGATCGCGGCTTCCTGCCTCCTGTCCGGCCTCCTCACAGACATGGGGAAGGTGTGGTCTCTGTGCCTCAGTCAGTAAGGAAAATGCTTTCCTCCGTGCCTGTGCCAATAACTGAGTGTTCCTCACCATCAAGAACAGCCATCTGCTCTCCCCGACTCCCCTGGAAACAGCATGGTCACCATGTCGTCCTAACAGCGATGCTGTGGAGAAGCGGGGGGGCCCTGCCTCCACTTCCTGCTCCTCACGCCCACTCCGGCGCCCCTCTGCGTGCCCGCACAGCCTGGCCACCACGGGGGACATCTGTTTCCTGTTCCCTTTCTGCAAGACAGGGACCAACCTCAAAAAAGATCCTCAAGGAGACAGTGTGGAGGCTCGGTCCTAGGGCTTTCCTCTCCCCGGGTGGGGTTGGGGGGCGCACAGTGGGACCCCACACTTCAACTTTCAGTCTGAGTTACAGTGTCGACGCTTCCCTGCAGTTTCTCCCCCGGAGCCCTGAGCTGTTGACACAGCTCCTCTTATCCACAAAGCGCTCCCTCGATGGCTTTCCTGTCTAGAGCGTGTAGGTGGGACGGCTGTGGTCCACGAATTTCCTGAGGCCCTTCACAGCAGGGAACTCTTTATGTACCTGAGGATCAAGACGCAGCGTTGCCTCGTGATGCCGCTAACACCCCCGTCCAATAAACAGTCTTCTGGTGAATAATGGCCCTTCCTGTCCCTCCCGCCCGCCCAGCAGCTGGGAGTGCCGGTGAGCATGGCACCCACGCCCCTTCCAGAAACCCCAGGACTCATTTTGGGAAACACTTTCATAATTAGTGTCTTTCGAGAAACTGCTATTTATTTCTTTAAACTAATCTGATCTTTTCCAGAGGTGATTTCATCCTGCATGAAGGGGAGGCCCGCCCAGAAAGGGTTCCACTTTCATTTTACACCCGTCTTCTCTCACTCCTGTCCCCTCATTCATCAGGCCAAGCTTTCCTTTCAAGGACCCAGGTGCCCAACGCACAATTACATCCCAAGCACAGTTTTAGAAATCATTTATTTCAAACACAATTTTCACTTTAAATGCAAAATAGCTGATAAACACACACACACACATTGAAATACATATTATACTGACCCTTTGCCCCATATACAGACATCAGCCTTTGGTATTTGCTTTTAGGTAATTAAGTAAAAAAATAAAAACTTAAAACTATTATTCTCATCTCCAAAAGAAAAGTTGAGGTATTTAACAGTTGTGTGATCGCCACCCAAAGATGGTTTCTCTATTAATTAACAGCCTTGCTACATGCTGTTCCAATCCATTCCTTCTAAAGCAGATCTTGGTTCGAGCATATGTTCATAAAACTGACAGTGTTCCTTAATAATCATTAAGGCTGCAAAATAATATTGAATGCCAGCCGTAATTGAAAAAAATAAAATAAAAATTAGCAAATACAAAAATCACTAAGGTTGCCATGGAAACACACCTGCGCCAGCACCAGAGCGCACATGATGCTGGCAGGACCCGAGCCAGGAGGCCTCCCAGTCACAGCCCGGCTGCCCACATGGGAAAGCTGGGCTCCGTCCTCATGGTCTGAAAGACCAACAGTTGCCCCTGCTTCTCCAAATTCAGGTAAATTTCTCACTCACTCCACCTGGAGCTGGATGCCAGCTTCCTCCCCAGCGGAGTCAACCTTAGAGGGGGCAGTACAGCTCAGCACCCAGCAGCAGGGCAAGATATTCCTGAACGTTCTGCAGGAGACCCACACACCCCGATCACACCCGCCCGGTCCGCTGGGCTCTGTTCGCCACCAGGTGGACTCCCGCCCCAGTCGCAGCAGCAGATTCCACACCTGATGAGGGGGTTCCCTGCCCCCCACCCTCTCTCCCCAGGAGAGCAGGGACATCAACACAGAGTGAGCCCGGAGCCTGGCAGGAAACCAGCGCGGCCTGGGCCCCATCCGAGCAAAGGGCTCTCTGAGTTACCAGTGGCTTCGTAGACACAGCCAATGCTACCTCCTTGACATCTGAACAAACAGTTTCTTAATGCTACAAGAATTAATGACCACTTTAGACCTTGAACCAGCGTATTTGTAACTTTTCCAACCCAGAAGGATAAGCTGTCAGGTGTAATACCGACTGTCAGCATGCCAACCTTTCGCATCTGGCCGTGGCAGATTGCTGCGGGTATTGGGTGAGGAGATTCATCGTTGAGGATAAAAGGCAGCACGTGAGCTGCAGAAACACAGGTGAGAATGACCAGTGGGTTGAAAATACAGGGTCACGGACCACAGATCCGAGGTCAGAGAAAGCTTAGGGTGTACACCTGTGTCCACTGAGCAACGCCCACAACCCAGAGAAGACAAACACTTTTCCTTCATGTACACTAGCTTATAAAGATGTAAAGGGGGGGGAAAAAAACAACAACCCTCTCCAATTAAAAAAAAAAAAAAAAGCAGTTCCGTTACAATAATAATGAAAGCAATAACAATTTGGAGATGAAAGCTGCCTCGCTCTCGGTAAGCATGAGCTATCTGATTTCACATCTTCCATAGCACGTCTCCTCCGACTTTGGTAATAGTGCTTGTGGTTAAAACCTTTATAAAGAGTTAAAGAACCGTGGGCAGAATTACCCTTTCTCAGGCAGTCTCTCTCTCTTTTTTTTTTTTTTAAATATTTCCCTTTAACAGCATTTTTGCCGTCCTCAAAGAAACACACACACACACACACCTGCCTGCCTTCCGTCAAACTTACGAGAGTTGCCTAAGGCAGCACTGGGGTCTGAAACGTGAGTCAAAACCAGCAATGAAAATCACCACTTGCCCAACATAGTAACAGTGTGAACCCAGCAAACAGCAAACACAAGGCATGGTCACGGTCATCCTTTGCCACCTGCCTGGTGCTGGTGGCTGTTTTTCCGAAAGGGCCGGCTCCTAGAACAGGTTGTGTGGTTGGTAAAATTTTTGGTCCTCGGTTACCCAACAGATTTGAATCACAGCCTCATTCCGGGACACCCCGTGCTGCTGGAGGGCACTTGTCTGGGGAACCCCTCTCATCACTGAACTTCCAAAGCCCGGACAGAAAAGTGAGCTGAAGTGGGAGAGTCTCAGAGTCACGGCTAGACATTTAGCTGAACTGAATCACATTCAAGGAACTAAAGAAGAAAAGGAAGGCATGGGGGGGGGGGCATGAACCCCCTGCCCCCGGATAACCAGGGCTCCTGGCTGTCAGGGGTGGGGGATTGGCAACTGACCTTGCTTGGTAGCCGTGGGAGGCCACTTCCCAACACCAGCCCGGAAGCTGGACACCAGGGCCTTCCCCACCGCCGGGGGGAGCAGTCACCAGCTGCTCTTCCCTTAAATTAGAGAAGCGGGCAATTTCTTTCACTTTTAAGACAAAAAACAAAATTTAGAATGAAACCAGAGTCTCTTCTCTAAGAGGGGGAAATCATTCTTTTTTTCTCCTCCTCTTTCCCATCTGACTCAGGTTTGTGCCAAACAGAGTGACGGCTTCTCCCCGAGTTATTTACCTACAGACCCCCAGCTAGCACGGAACCTTCCAGGCTCTCAGGGAAAAACAATCAGCCCTTCTTTAAAGACCAAATTCACATACATTCTTGCCGGGTTCTTCTGTCTTTTCACATGAATATGTTCCCTCCTCTGTACTCAGGCTCAGGTGAAAACTAAATTAACATTCTGAGTCCAACAGTTTGGTCTCCCCGCAATGGCGGGAGCCCTCCCCCAATGCCGTTCTCCTTTTGGGGGGCGGAGGGCAAGGAGGGAGAATAGTGGTTTTCAGACCCTGTCCCCACGCCCCTACTTGCTCTCTGCTTCTCTCCTCCTGAAGCCCTGGGATCCAGAGAGGGAAACTGAGTCAGTGCAGTGGCTTCCGGGTTCAGCAGGTGCTGAGGGTTAACATTCACATTGAGCAGAACGCTAGCGAGGAGCTCACTGCAACTCCCCTTCAAACCACCTGGTCCTGAGATGCTATTCTCGCCCCCTCAGCTGTATCCAGCGTGGGGAGGAGAGCAAAGGCAGTCGGGAGCTCCCCCAGCCTGGGCGACCGAAGAAACTGAATTGCAAAGGCACTTGGGCTGCAAGAGTTTGAGCTAGAAGGTGAACCTGTGCAGTGGGCCAGGAGATAGGCGACTCAGGGTGGGGGGTGTCTTTGGCTGGAGTCCATCCCACCTCCTGAGGGTGCGGCGTGTGGAGCCAGGTCAGGTGAGCCGGGGACCGGCAGCTTGTCCATACGAAGCCCAGGGTCCGAGGCCTCCGCAGACGCCCGGCTCTGCCCACCCGAGTGTCCAGGGGACTCGACAGCGCTCCCTGCACGGGGCCCGCGTTCATTGGAACCCCTGCAGGCAGGGCGGTGGGGAAGAGGGGTTCAAAAACGCAACCACCTCTTCCTTCGGAACAGGCCGGCACACCTGTGCTCACCCAGCGTAGAACCTGCTGTGAGGCCCCTCGGTGACCGCGCAGCCAGAGGCCCACGCACCTGAGATGAGCTGAAACGACGGTGAGAAGCTGCTTGTGCTTTGTCATCCACACATTTCAGCAGGTCTGACACCCCAGCCCGCCAGGCGCCAGCCAGCCAGCCAGCTACTGGGGGAAGAAGTAGTCTCTGTTGCTGATGTCATACGGGCTCTGTGGGCCGCTGGCCTGGGGTTGGCTGTGCCTCGAGGTGTTATCCGACCCCAGGCTGCTGGGGGACACCGGCGGGGAGATGAGGGGGACCAGCACCGGGGTGGGCTTCGGCCTCTCGGGGACCAGCTGTCCCAAAGAATACGGCGGGTGCATGCTCGTCTTGCCTTCTTTCAGGGCCTGCAGCTTCCACGTCTTCCTGAACCTTCACAGACACAGAGACAAACCACACAGATGTTCAGTTCCCCCCGTGAGGCACCTGAGTGAAAAACACCGACAGCTGGCCGCCCTGTGGGCCTGGCCGTCCCGGTTGCGGCTCAGAAGAGGGACAGCTATTTATTCCCTCACCTGTTCTTACCACCAGGCATTACACACCACTCTGAGGAGCTGGGGGTTTCGAAAACACCCCCAGAGAATGGATCTGTATTGTCGACACGTTGACAGATGGAGGAACGGAGGCACACGTGGCCATGAATGTCCCTCTCCCGCACTGAGAGCTTCATCTGTCCTGTCCCAGAGGCTGCCCAGAGTACCCGTCCTCAGCCCCACATCCATTTGCTTAAGAGGGACGGGGAGAGCACTCTCCCAGTGGGGGAGGAAATGGGCCGCTCAGTGAAGTGAAGGCTGGCAGGAGGCAGATCAGCTGCCATGTAACAGCAGGAAAAGGGCCACCTGCTCCCCGAACAGCCCTCCTGCTCCTCCCGCTGCCCACATCCCCGTCCTCCCAGTTCTCTGTCTGCCTCCGGGCCCACTCCCACCACCCTGGTGAGTTCTCAGAGCCTCGGCCGTGGGCACCACGCGGGCACATGTGACTCATCTGACAGGAAAGTCGATGTTAAACAGGAAGGAGATAGCATCTCTCTGATCACAGCTTCGTTCACCCTGCTCCCTCTGGGCCCCGAGCCATGGCTCAGTCGCTGAGAGAAGTCACCTGACAGCCCGAAGAGAGATGAGGTGGTGATAGCGATCTTCAAAGGCAGTCAGGTCTCCTTCCTGAAGACTGCAGGGCAGCTCACGCCCTCCCTCCTGCTTCCCACTCGGTCCCTCGGTCCCTTCCTAACTTACTGCCGCCCCGCCCCACAGTGGGAGCAAGGTGGTCTCCCTCAGTCCCACCGATGTCAGCTCCTCCAAAGTCAAAAACAAGGCTTGGAGCCCTAAGCCGGTGTGGCCCAGTGGATAGAGCATCCGCCTGCAGACTGAAGGGTCCCAGGTTTGATTCCGGCCAAGGGCACATGCCTGGGTTGGGGGCTTGATCCCCAGTAGGGGGCGTGCAGGAAGCAGCCGATCAATGATTCTCTCATCATTGATGTTTCTATCTCTCTCTCTCCATCTCCCTTCCTCTCTGGAATCAATAAAAATATATTTATTATTAAGGTTTTTCAAGAATTTTCTAGAAACCGCCGATAAACTTAATGAGACCCTCAAGAAATCTAATGAGACCCTCGAGGCTATGATAAAGGACCAACTAGAAATTAAGCATACACTGACTGAAATAAAGAATATTATACAGACTCCCAATAGCAGACTAGAGGATCGCAAGAATCAAGTCAAAGATTTGAAATACGAAGAAGCAAAAAACACCCAACCGGAAAATCAAAATGAAAATAGAATCCAAAAATACGAAGATAGTGTAAGGAGCCTCTGGGACAGCTTCAAGCGTACCAACATCCGAATTATGGGGGTGCCAGAGGAAGAGAGAGAGCAAGATATTGAAAACCTATTTGAAGAAATAATGACAGAAAACTTCCCCTACCTGGTGAAAGAAATAGACTTACAAGTCCAGGAAGCGCAGAGAACCCCAAACAAAAGGAATCCAAAGAGGACCACACCAAGACACATCATAATTAAAATGCCAAGAGCAAAAGACAAAGAGAGAATCTTAAAAGCAGCAAGAGAAAAAAAGTCAGTTACCTACAAGGGAGTACCCATACGACTGTCAGCTGATTTCTCAACAGAAACTTGGCAGGCCAGAAGGGAATGGCAAGAAATATTCAAAGTGATGAATACCAAGAACCTACAACCAAGAATACTTTATCCAGCAAAGCTATCATTCAGAAGTGAAGGCCAGATAAAGAGCTTCACAGATAAGAAAAAGCTAAAGGAGTTCATCACCACCAAACCAGTATTATATGAAATGCTGAAAGGTATCCTTTAAGAAGAGGAAGAAGAAGAAAAAGGTAAAGATACAAATTATGAACAACAAATACACATCTATCAACAAGTGAATCTAAAAATCAAGTGAATAAATAATCTGATGAACAGAATAAACTGGTGAATATAATAGAATCAGGGGCATAGAAAGGAAGTGGACTGACTATTCTCAGGGGGG
>NW_005359478.1:1436410-1441099 GCF_000412655.1 Myotis brandtii | reverse complement strand
ATTTTTTTAAAAAAATCAATAAAAAATATTTTTAAAAAATAAATAAATAAATAAAAATTAAAAATAAAATAAAATAAAAAAAAACAAGGCTTGGAGATTTTCCTTGGGTTTCTCTTTATATCGACAGGCTATTCCTGTCCTTGCTGTGATAAATCATTGATAGTTGGCTCCAAATCTGCACTGGCTCTTAGCCTTTTTTCCAAATGGAATAGGCAAGCTATAGAAGATTCCGGAGGGCCCCCCAGGCAGGCCCGAGGCAGGACGGAGCGCAGCAGGATCTCACTGGAGCTGTGCCGGGCCCTTGGATGGAATTCTCTGCCTGTCTGAGAAGACGGAGGACAAAATCATCACGCTCGGATTCCAAAGTATTCGGACGCTCTGGCCCAGGAATTCCACTTCTGGGAACGCGCCTGAAGGAAACAGCCTAGCTGTGGACAACACTTTATGCACAAAGACTGTCCACACTGCTTTTCATCAAAGCAAAACCACCCCCCAATGCCCAATAGGAGGAGGCTGGCTAAGTGAGCGTGGGTACATGTCCCTGATGGAGGCGTCTGCAGCTAAAGAAAGGGAGGCTCACAAAGAATGCGTAATAATGTGACAAACGCTTATGTTATCATTAATACTGAATTTAAAAGGCAGGAATCGGAGTGACAGATACAGAAAAATCATGGCTCCAGAAAAGCCAAACAAGACATTATGCAGAGGAAAAAGACGCAGAGGAAATCCATTCTCTATGAAGTGTTCTTGATCGGGGTACTGATTGCACGGGTGTGTTCACCTTGTGATAATTCACATCCAGTTATGACGTGTGCACGTTTCTGTTTGTTTGTTAGACTTCTAGCACGTTTACATTTAAAAAAATGAACAGTGGTTCCTGGCCAGTGTGGCTCCATGGTTGAGCATCGACCTATGAATCAAAAGGTCACGGTTTGATTCATGGTCAGGGCACATGTCTGGGTTGCGGACTCAATCCCCAGTAGGGGGTGTGCAGGAGGCAGCTGATCAATAATTCTCTCTCGTCATTGATGTTTCTCTCTCTCTCTCTCTCCCTCTCCCTTCCTCTCTGAAATCAATAAAGATACACATTTTTGAAATAAAATAAAAATTAACAGTGGTTAATGGATAAACAAATTGTATTTCTATATAATGAGTGTATTTCCAATAAAAAGGAAAGAACTAAAAAAAAATTAATAGTGGCTGTCTTTGCATAATGTAGATTTTTTCCTTCTTTCTGTTTGTCAATATTTAGCAAATTGCCAGTATTTAGCAAATAAGCGTATATCATAATGTTTTAAAATCTCTACTGACGTTATTTAACACGCTAAGCGCCCAGCCTGTTTTGTCCTCCGGACGGAAAGTACTGTATAGTGTCAGTCACCGGTGACTAATATAAATTCAAAGTAAACATCATTACATAAAAGGGTACGGTCTTTTTTTTTTTAGTTTTATTCATTTCAAACGGGCCGGATCCGGCCAGGCCGTAGTTTGCCCACGGCTGGACTAGGCGCTTAATGTGTTAACCAATACAAAAAGCAGTCTACATCCTCAGCAACTGAATGGGTAACTGAGAAAAATGGGCTTTCCTTCTTTTGAAATATTTTGAGGCGTGAATGAGACACTTTCTAAAAATCACTGTGCTCAAAGGGGCTTTAATAACAGCCAGTCTGAGGGTGCCCACGCCTGACACGGCCCTGCCCTGGGCAGGGGTCTGAGCAGGGCCTGGAGCTAGAGAGGGCGTGGGGCCGAGAGGAGAAAAAAGCCCAGCTGTCAGACCCCACTTGCACCTCAGCCTCTGCCTTTTATCGAGGTTACGTCTTTGAGCGTCAGAATGTTTGCTTAAAGGAAAGGTTCCACAGCTGAAAGGTCTTAGAACATTCATAATAACTCTCACTCTTCTTAGAAAATGAGAAACCAAGACTCAGGGAGAGGAAGTAACCCCACCCGCCAAGGCCACGAGGGTACCCACAGCACCCAGCCACTTCCACGGCCCAGGATGCCCTGAGAGTCCCTCTGGCCTTACCATGAAGGTGAGAGAGTCTGTGATTTTTAAATATTGGAATGAGACTACATTCAATGCAAAATTCTCTAAATCACTGGCATATACACATAGGAGTCCTCACCTAACAGTGCCGGCCCATTCTAGATACATGTGCCGGGAAAGAACTCTCTGCTATGAGAATCCCCAGCGCAGCGTGGCATACGATGAAGAGAGGAGAACAGGGGGCGTGGGGAGTAGGGTGGGGAGAACTGGGCCCTGTAAGGCGTGACATCCACTTAAGAAGATGGCCCATCTTTCCGGATGACGCACTTGAAGTCTTAAAAATTATCACTGATATCCGTGGAAAATATTTAGGAAAAGACTTTGCCTGAAATGCCAAATAAATGTGTTAAAAAGAAAAATATGGTACCATGGACGGTAAGGATGTACTTCAACCTGCCTCTCACATCCCGCCTGTTGTAATGTGGCCACCCCAACGGTCCTGGGCCTCAGCCATTTTGGCAACTCTGACACGAGGGACTTGGAGACTAGAGGGGTTTTCATCACTTGAAATAACTGGCCTCTTTTCAAATAAATTTGCCTTATACGGGCGAGAATGGAAGCTCGCTGGGCTAGGAAATAAATCACTGATATGTTTCCAGCACAGGGTACTGAGCCCTCCAGGGGCCCTGGTTGTGTAGCAACCAGCTAGTGTACAAGCACCGTCAGCACATTAGCAAACTAGGTCTGCGATGCGCGCTGTGGCCGGTTCCCAACCTAACGCTCCCTGTCAGTGATCAACAGCCCCCCAGGATGGCACTGCTTGGAAATGGAGCCAATGGTGGGCTGATGGGACCAACTGGGTCCACCACTTAGCTGACAGCTGGCTAGCGTGGTTGGCTGGGACTCTCAGGACGTGGGTTCTAGTCCTGGCTCTGCTAATAACAAACTGTGTCCTTAGGCAAGTCACCTCACCTCTTGGGGCTGTTTCCTCAGATGTAAAATTAAAGAATGTGACTAAATGACCTCCAATACCCTATCCAAAGAGCAAGAGCTTTGGGTTTAAATCCTGGCCTTGCCATTGCTAGCTGTGATCACTCCACCTCTCAGTTTTAATCTCCTCATCTGTCAAGTGGAAATCATGATATTTACTCTATGGCAGTGGTTCTCAACCTTGGCTGCACATTAGAATCACCTGGGAATCTTTTTAAAATCCTGATTTCTGGGGATTTTAATCTATGGGGTCTGTGATAGGTTAAGAGAAAGGCCTGTGGTAAGCTCTAATGATATAGAAACAGAACACAGAAGTATGTGCCTGAGGGCAAGGAATCCCTTAGATAGCCTCTCTCTTTGGCCAAAGTTAAAAGACAGTGAGTTCTCAAGCTTCTCCAAGGAGCTACCTCCACTCATTAGGAACTTTCTCTTTTGCACACCCTTTGGCCAATTGGCTTACCACTTCATTGGAAAATCAAAGTGGAAACAACCCCGAACACACTGAGTGGTCATCTTGCTAACCTTCCAACCCAGACCACCTTACAGTCAAGCTATTTCAGGGTCACTGTGAGGACCCAATGAGCCACCATCTCCCACAACCACCAACTGGAGTCTCCTCAAAGTTACACGCAAAGTGAGAGAAAGGAGGGCAGAGAAGGGTCTCCTCCGTCGCATCATCACTGTAATGAACCACCATCAAAGCCAGGGCACAGCCTGGCGTCTTGTAGGGCCTCAGCACAGGCAGGAGTACAACTCCCTGCAGTGAAACCGTGAACATGGGAAGCTGTCTTTATTGCCGTCAGTGACAGCACTGTTAGCTGATTCTTCTGCAAGCTTGGGAGGGAAATGCAAAACCAGTGACCAAATAGAGAGAGAGGGTGATGGATGGGCATGGTGCTACAGCGGCCAGGTGCCCATTCGGCCTGTCTCCTAACCATGGCCAGAGGACAGCACTAGCACCGAGCATTTAAAGGTGACCTGCTAGGTTTGCTTGTGTTTTGGGTTTGTTTTTAAATATATTTTTATTGATTTCAGAGAAAGGAAGGGAGAGAAAGAGAGAAACATCAATGATGAGAGAATCATCAATCAGCTGCCTCCTGGAGTGTCCCCCACTGGAGATCAAGCCCACAAGCCGGGCATGTGCCCTGACCGGGAATTGAACTGTGACCTCCTGGTTCATAGGTCGACGCTCAATCACTGAGCCAAGCTGGCTGGGCTAGTTTTGCTTGTTTTGAGACATGGAATAGCCCCCCGGAGGTCTGACTAGGCACCGAGATTACCTGGGTACATTACTGATGTTCCTCGCGTGCTACTTTAATCACCTTAGCATGTGGCTCAGGAGGAGGAGGTCATATTCACCTGCAATCCCGGAGCCTGAAGCTTTCTTCGGTGCCTACCACTCTCCCTCTGGTTTCCACAACCGGGTTTTCCCGGTGCTTCCCCCTCTCAGGCCACTCCTCAAGCCCTTCTTCTCACTCCTCCTCCTCTACACTTTCCCATGTCAGAACCCTGGGATCCTCAGGGCACTGCCACTGGCCTTATTCCTCTGGCATGGCTCCAACTACCATCTGCACGCAGCTACAATCAGAACTGTCTACCAAATACATCCACTTGGGGCTTTCACAGGCACCTCAGACTCAGTGGTCCCAAACTAGCATCATCGTTTTTCACTCCGTTATTCTCCCTCCAGTGTTTCCAATTTTAAATGCGTGACA
>NW_005359478.1:1424660-1436333 GCF_000412655.1 Myotis brandtii | reverse complement strand
CAACACCTAATCTGCCCAGTTGCCAAAGCCAGAAACATGAGGGTCAGCCTTGACTCCTCCGTCTCCTTCCTTCTCCTCATCTACGGTCATCGAATCTTAGCGATCCCACCTCTGAAATACATCTTGAGCCATTTGTGGCTCTCCCACTCACTGCCCCCGTCCCAGCACAGGCGAAGCTAGTGAGATAAGAAATATGCCAACACCCAGGGCCACCCCCCAGGACCCCGCTCACCTCAGGACAACGCCAATGCAGAGGAGCGTTCCGAAGGCCAGGCTTCCTCCAGCCACCAGGAATGTGTACAGGGGTACTGGAGGCTCTTGCACTAGAGAGGAAAAGAGGAGGAGGAGCAGAAGGAAGAGAAAACAATAAGCCACTCAGCTGGTGCTTTCAAAAGTCTCCAAGGAACCTCACCCTGGAGGAGGAAACAGCTCTGCTAACCAGTAGGCCTCTTGCCAGTGTTTTGGCCACAGCCACGCTAGAAGAATCACTCCCAGCAGAGTCTGACAAACCCTGGGATTCTGCCACTTGGCAAGAGATACACCTCAAGCTCAGAGCTTCTGAGCACCCGTGGCCAGCCACAGGCTCCCGCTCCCCTTCAGAGTGGCTTTTCTAGGGGTGCTCAGCCTGCCCCCATAAGGCACAGATGGGGGCAAGAAGCAGAAAGCTTTGGGGACCTCATCGATGGCAGCTCCATTGAGGACGATGCCAGGGAGGCCCAGGCGCTTTAAATCAAGTGTTTGGGTGCAGCGTTCTCCATGGGGCGTCATCTCTTGCCTGTCTCCCCACTTGGCATTCAAGCCCCAGCCATAGGATCTTCATTCGCTCTTCCACATGCCATGTTCTCCGCACCCCCACCCCGCCCTGGGGCTCTCTGCACATGGTCTCACATCTCCCCCAGAACACTCTTCCCACCTTCCCTGCACCCCTTTTCTCTCCAGTCCTCCTCGGCCTTTGGGTCTCAGATGAGATGAGGACACTTCCTTTGAGCCGTGACCCCACTCCAAGCTGGGTAAGTGCCAATTGTGAAATGGTTTCCTGATCTGTCTCATTATTCTTGTGGTTCCCTCGTAATACCTTAGCTAACCATATCCAACTTGGACATATAAGGTCATGAAAGAATGTTTGTGCCACTGGTCTCTTCCACAAAGCAGACTGGCCCCCTGCCGACATTTTCAAATAAGAAAGCACTTTGTCTACAGAGTTACAAGCCTTTGGTGCCCCTTAGGCCACAGGAATACACAACGATCCAGGGCTCACCTGGGAAGCTTGTCGTATTGGCAGGATAGTTCGAGGAGATGTTGTCATCGTCTCCGTTGGTAGTAGGTGCCTATAAAAGACATTCCGCACTGTAAGCCCGTGTCTGTGGATTCCACCTTCATTCGGGACCCAGCTCAGGCACCTCCTCAACCCCCTCCCTGCCCCCCGACCCCCACCACGCCTTTCCTTTGTCTCATGTACCTCTCCAATTTTGACCTGTCACTTTCAACATCTGCAAGATTATCTGCATCTACACCTCGCCTACTCAAGGTGGGGATTGCTTCCCATCTGCCAATCCACCAAGAGCTTACACTGTCCTACGGGTCTGGTTCAAGGGCACAGGTACCATCACTGACGAGGAAAATCACAGGCTGGAATCCTGGCTCTGTGACCACAACTAGCTCTGAGACCGTGGGCAGATTTCTCAACTCAGGTGGGTGTCAGCGTTCTCCCTGAATCTCAGTTCACGTCAGGATCAATGAGACAGCAAACGCAAGGCTCAGGGCCTGGGGCCTTGGCAGGCTCTCGGTCTGTCAGTGCCCCGACACCCTGTGCTGGGAGCGCTCTGGCCCAAGGGCCTGGACTTCCCCCCGGAGTTGCTTCCGCTGGTCCTGGACAGTCCGGCACGGATGATGGGTGAGATGCTGCCCAGCTCCGGGAGCGTGGAGCCTCCCCGCTGAGCATGTGGGAATTGGGGACCACGGAGGAGCTGCCGTGGGTGGGAAATTGGATTACTCGAGGATTTGTTTAAGCGGCTTCGGCGGTAATCCTCTCTCCAGATCATTATGACACCAGGAGTCCACCGGGAAGGGCTCAGAGGAACTGAATCGGAGTCGCACGCTAAGCCTCCCGTGGTGTCCAGAAGCTCAGGGGTGAAACTGCATCCACCGACGGGGCAGCCCAGCTTCGTGAGCCAGCCCCACGCTGCTCTACGCGTCATAGAAGCCCCGGATCGAGAACTGCTGCTGCCCCGTCTTACAGAGCCTTCAAAAGGACAGTTTGCCCACCACCAGTAAGTGGCAGAGCTGGGACTTAAACTACATTCTGTCCGGTGCCAGCCACATCGCTCACCGATAGGTGTGGACCCTTTGACAAGAACATGGGCTCACCTTCATGGAAGACACCTCCACCGTGGTCGCAGTTGAAAAACTCGTGGGTTCTGTGGGTAGAAGAAGTATTATTAATGACTCATGGACCCTGAAGTCCCGTCTGATGGGCTGCAGAAGCAGAATAAAGTTCATCACAATGTTATTTAAAAGGGCAGAATGCTGCCCAGGCGGCGTGGCTCGGTAGTTAAGCGGCAACCTATGAACCAGGAGGTCACGGCTCTATCCCCAGTCGGGGGCGTGCAGGAGGCAGCCAATCGGTGACTCTCTTTCATCACTGATGTTTCTCTCTCCTTCTCCCTTCCTCTCTGAAGTAAAAAATATATATAAAAATATATAAAGAATTTAACATAAACAACAAGTTCTCTTCCTCCTGGGTGGACTTAGTACACTTTGCTCGAGGAGCGGCAGGGACCCAGGCCGCCTCACGGGGCCCTTCCCCTCCACGGGAACAGTGTTTCTGCAGAAACCCCCAGGGCAGCAGGGGGCCAAGGATCAAAGTGCGCGTGTGACCTGAGGCCAGGCTCAGCAGCAGGCGTGGGCCGGAGGGGCCAGGAACTAAAACAGGACGGGGTAGGATGTGTGGAATACTCTGAAATTTAAAAGTATCTTCTTTCCAGTTTATCATTTCTCCATCAAGAAGTGAAAAACACCAGAGAAACGGTTGACACAAAGATGTGCAGCCTCCCCGAGCTAGGAGCAAAATAACTAGTAAGAGGTGGAGGCGAGTGCGCCATCCCCGGGAGAGAACACCACACACTGGAGGGGACAGACGAGCATGTTCACGCCTCCTTCCCATTGTGCAGGGAGGAAACAGGGGCCCAGAGAGGGAGAGCAACTTGTCCAAGGTCACACAGCAAGTGAGCCCCAAATCAACCAAGAATAAATGGGGAGGACCCTTATTCTCATTGCTTTGTGTTCCTCCCAGCTGAGCCCAGCAAAGGACAGAATCACAGCAGAAAGTGACTGGAAGACGGATGGAGGGTATGGGGGCGCAAGAATGAAAGCAAACACCAGGAGATGGGGCAGCACTACTGAGGAAATATGGCTGACCATGGATGGTCATTCAGTCCAGCGGTTCCCAAACCCAGCCATGCTCAGCCTTACCCGTGGTCTTTTAGGCTCCACCCTTGACCTATGGCCTCAGAATCTTGGGGATGGGACCAGACATCAGGGTTTTTAAGACTCCCCAAACCCAGAGAGAGGTTTTAGGAAGAAAGGGAGACCTGTATAGTTTCTACCCTCAGCTCTGACCCCCATCATGGCATGTGGTCCAGAGAAGGGCGTTTAACCTTTGGTGACTCAGTTGCCCAGGGGCAAAATGGGGGTTTTAGTTTGGTATCATTTCAAATAACCCAGGAATGTTACCAGAATGAGTAGAAGTTTTCTAATACAGAATAACATTGTCTTACATAACAAGACTTTTTAAACATCTCCCAAGATGACCATGGGGGCCCCTAATTCAGACCATTTTGTCCCCTGAGACGGAAAGTGGAGCAACTGTTGCATCGTTATTAATAATCATTTTCCAGATGAAGAAATTAGGGCTCAATGAAGATAAGATTAATAATGCTAAGAGCGTACTAATAAAATACCGCTAATATGTCCAGCACCAACATTTTGAGGGTAACCACACACCAGTTCCAAATAGCTCATTTGCCTGTATTGTCATCCCATTTCACCCTCACAGCATCACAGGAGGCGGGCACTACGACCCCGTTTTACAAAGACACCGAGACTCACGAAGGCTGTGGGAAGTTATTAGCATTGAGGAGCACATTCCTTTTCTGTTTAGGCAAAAGTATTTCCTGTTTCTCCTCACGTATTTTATATTTCCTAATGCCTCACTTCACTGCCACGCTGGGTGGAAGAGGGGAAGGAACTATGATTCACTGGCCCCTGTGTACTATTATTTTATAATAAAACTAGAGGCCCAGTGCACGAAATTCCTGCACAAGTAGTGTCCCCAGGCCTGGCAGGCAATCAGGGCTGATCGGGGCCTTCCAGCTGCTGGCTGGGGCCTTCCTTCCCCAGCTGCCGGCTGCCAGACGGGGCCTTCCTTCGTTCCACGCCACCCCCTGGTGGTCAGTGCACATCATAGTGAGAAATCGAACTCCTGGACTCCCGTGAGGACACTTTGCATATTAGCCATTTATATATATATATAGATGAATGAATGGCCATGCTCTAATAAATGAGATTAATAGAAGACCACATGTGTGTTGTGGGGTTTTTTTCATATGAGATTCTAAAACAAGAAACTTTTTTCCATTAATTTGAAAATTGGTTTGGGTTTACTCGCTTGAGTTTTGGAATACAGAAATTCAATATAAAAGACGGCAGAGACCTTCTTCATACAGGATGTGTAACCTTGGTCAAGACCCTTAACCTCTTTTTAGTCCTTGTTTCTTCATTTCTAAGCAAGGGGTGGCTTCCTCCTGCACAGATCACCCGAGATTACACACTAAAAGCACCTAACTCTGGCCTGGAACACAGTAATATTTGTTTAAAAACTGGCCCAATTCTCAAAATTAGGAACAGAGAACACAATAACTTCTGGGATGTAATGTACAGCATAGTGACTATAGTTAATAACACTGTATTGTATATTCCAGAGTTGCTAAGAGAGTCGATCGTAAAAGTTCTCATCACAAGAAAAAAATTTGTAACCACTTGTGGCGATGGATTAAGTTAAGTAAACTTACTGTGGTGATCAGTTCACGATATATACATATATCAAATCATACAATGTTATAGGTCCACTATCCTATCTAATAAAAGGGTAATATGCAAATTAACCAAAGGGCGGAATGCCCAGTCGCTATGATGCGCACTGACCACCAGGGGGCAGACACTCAATGCAGGAGCTGCCACCTGGTGGTCAGTGCACGCCCATGGGGGAGCACTGCTCAGCCACAAGCCAGGCTGACGGCTGGCGAGCACAGCAGCCCACCTCCACGGCAACGTTAAGGATGTCCGACTGTGGCTTAGGCCCACTCCCCACGGGCCAAAGCCATCAGTCAGACATCCCCCGAGGGCTCCCAGACTGTGAAAGGGCACAGGCCAGGCTGAGGGACCCACCCCCACCCCCACCCCATTGAGTGCACAAATGTCATGCACCGGGCCTCTGGTATTAAAATTTTTAAATGGTATATAATGACAAGTTAAGATATGGGCTACTGGATAGGGCCCGGGGGTTGAAGTACAGAGAGGAAAAATAGGAGTGGGCTGAGAATTAAAAGAGAAAAAAGAAAGACAAAGAAGGCGACTGGGTGGCAGAGAGATGAGGGAACAAGGAGAGAAGGATGAACCACAAAGCCAGACACTCATGGGAAGAGCAGGGTTGGGGAGAGACAAGGACACACACAGGCCAACCACCCACAACACCTTCCACTCTGCACATGCTTACTCCCTCCCTTGGCTTCACACCTTCCTTCACACCCTGTAAACCACCAACCAGAAAGTTAATCATTGCTCCACTATTCGAGGGAAAAGAAATCAAAAACCTCAGGAGGAGCTGACAGTCTCCCAGTGGGGTCCCAACACCCCCAAGGATGGTCTGTAAACAAGTCTACTGGCCTTAGGCCAAAAGAGAAACATCCAGAAAAGGTGATGTGGATACCTAGTTGAAGTAAAGTTGCCAAAGTGTCCTTCATTCTGAGCTTACACCCTATTTCATCCTCTCTTTTATGAAATAACTAGAGGCTCAGTGCACAAATTTGTGCACGGATGGGGCTGATCAGGCGGGCTGGCAGGGGTGACAGGGGCAGTTGGCTGGCCGGCCCCGCCCCCTGGTCGAACGGACAATTTGCATATTAGCCTTTTATTATATAGGAAAGGAGGATGGTGATGGTAAACAACCACAGCATTTTTCCTTAATTGTTTAATTTTTTGTCCTTACTCGGCAAAAGCAAAAGTTGATGACCTTAGCCCAAGCTGGGAGACTCAATTGGTTGTGGGCTCGATTCCCAATCAGAGCACAAACCTAGGTTGTGAGTTCAATCTCCGGTTGGGCCAGGTATGGGAGGCAACCAATCAATGTTTCTCGTCTCTCCCTCTTTCTCTCTCACTCTAAAATCAATTAACATACCCTCGGGGGAGGATTAAAAAAAAAGTTTATGACCTTCTTGGGTCCTTTTTGAGATGTTATAGACCTGTGAAAAGGAACCTCTGAGCTATGCAGACAGGTTGGGCAGGCAGCAACAATGTAGGAGGAGGTGATGCAAAGATAAGCTGGACGGAAGAGGGAGTTGACCAGAGGATTACGTGGCTTGAGGATGGAAGGACATGCGTGTGAAGCTGGGCCAGGTTCAGTCCAGCTGGAGGAAATGAGGTAAGTGAAGGGGAGCCAGGCATGTGGCAGAGGTGGGCGGGCAGCCCAGGGAGGCCTTCTGCACACTCAGGAGTTTGAACTTCACGGGAAAAGTAATGGGAGCCGTGGCTGTGGGTTGGGGGGAGACAGATGCCCGCAGCAGTGGTGTGGCTCACACAGAGACAGGAGCTCCAGAAGGAGGGCTGTTGTCAAATGCGCTCTCAGAACGGGATGGCCAGAGGGTTTAGATGACAATACAGGGTGGGGCAAAAGCAGGCTCACAGTTGTGAGTCCGTGAAACAGAGTTTATTCTTGTATTATTATTCATTAACTAGAGGCCCGGTGCATGAAAATTCATGCACAGGAGGGGGGTCCCTCAGCCAAGCCTGCCCCCTCTCACAGTCCGGGAGACCTCAGGGGCGGGAGGCGACCTGGTGATCAGGGGAAGGTGATGCCCCATCACACCTCTGCTACTGCCACTGCCGGCAGCGCAAGTCTCTGCCGGCCCTGGTTACCGGAGCCTCAGGCGGCTCTGGGCAGCTGGGGGGCTGAGGGGACTGGGCGCTGCCATCTTGTGGCTGTGGGCACCACCATCTTTGAGGGTGTGGCAGTCAATTAGCATATTCCCTCCTTATTGGCTGTGGGCACTGCCATCTTTGAGGGCAGGGCAGTCAATTAGCATATTCCCTCCTTATTGGCTGTGGACGTCGCCATCTTTGCAACGGCGTGAGGGTCAATTAGCATATTCCCTCCTTATTAGATAGGATTACTGCATTATTTTCCATATGAACAACTGTAGGCCTACTTTTGCCCACCCCTGTATATACCTCCCAGGATCCAAGCCAGGGAGACTCACCCGCCTGGAGAGTCCCCGGCCCTGGCCTCGGGGCACCCCAAGGGCCCTGCAAATGCAAACCTCTAGCACCTCCTTCAACCACTGGGATCCCCCAAAATGGGTCCACTCTGCTCTCTCCCTGTCACACATAGTTCTCATTATTTTCGGGGTGTAGGTGAGCGGGGTATGAAGCAAAGTGAGAGGAATTTGTTAGGAGCAAGAAATAACCCTCTTATGTCCAATGGGCTTTTCCCAGGCACCCTGCCCCACTTCACAAAGGGGCCTTTGCCAGTCGTGGTGCCAGTCGTTTCTGGAGAGAGCTCCTGCCCAGCTGCCCCGTCAGTAACCTCTTCTCCCTGCCCTTCCCTGCCCTTCCCTGCCCTTCCCTGCCCTCAGTGACAGTCTCGGTGAGTCACCTGCCTTTGCTGGATGGAGCAGGGACCCCGAGACCTATGACTCAGTGCCCTGCCCTCAAAAAGGGGAATCTCCCTGGGAACATAGCCCGTGTGCAGCCAGGCACCAGCCTCAAGGGGGCAGCACCCGCTGAAGCCCGGCTCATCAGCCCGGCCTCAGTGGGGTGGAGGATGGGGGGTAAAGGGGTGAGGGGAGCCTCTGGTTTCTCTCTCGGATATATTCCCCCCTGGGGCTTTGAGGATCCCCCCAAAAGCACACATGTACAGGATGGGGAGTTCAAACTCTTCAGCTGCTTATGGGAGAAGAAGCCAAGTGTTCTGACTGAGCTCACGTGGTCACTCTAGCAAGTCACAGAGCACAGTGACCCGAGGCTGGAAAGTCAGAGACTGTGCCGCTGCTATATCACCTCCCACTGCGGGGAGGACGTCAACAATTTAAAAAGGAACGTCACAGATGAGACCAGCTCCTGGGGGAGGTGCACAGACAGGTGAGGAGCCCACCAACCAGCCATCAACAGCCTGGGAACCGAAGCCCAAGCAGACGCAGATCCTCTGGGAATTCCGGAGAATTCAGAGAGCAGGCTAGCAGACTTGTCAGGGGTGACCCCAGAGGGCGAGGCCCTGTGAGGCCCTGTGAGGCCAGAGCTGTTCACATAAGAAAGAACTTCCTACTTAAATAGACATTTCTGCAAAAAAAAGATAAACAAATGGCCGATACGCGCATGAAACGATGCTCAACGTCGCTATTCATTATGAAAATGCAAATCAAAACTGCAATACCACTTCACACACATTAGGATGGCTACTGTCCAAAAAACACAGAAAGTAAGAAGTGCCAGCCAGGATGTGAAGGAACTGGAACCCTGTGCATTGCTGATAGGAATGTAAAATGGTGCAGACACTTGGAAAACAGTATGGCAGTTCCTCAAAAACTTAAAAATGAATTATCATGCCCTGGCCGGTGTGGCTCCGTTGGTTGGGTGGCGTCCCATGCACCAAAAGGTTGCCAGTTCAATTCCCGGTCGGGGCTCGATCCCCAGTAGGGGGTGTGCAGGAGGCAGCCAATTGATGTTTCTCTCTCACATAGCTCTCACATCGAAGTTTATCTCTCCCTCTCCCTCTTCCTCTCCTTGGCTCTCGCTCTAAAAACCAATTTAAAATGCAAGTAAAAAGGAATTACCAAGTGAATCCCACTTCTAGGTTTATACCCAAAAGAATTAAAAGGAGGGACCTGAACAGATATCCTGACTCCCATGTTCATAGCAGCCTTGTGCACAATAGTCAAAAGGTAGAAGCAACCCAGATGTCCATCCAGAGAGGAATGGGACATGCACACAATGAGATATCATCCAGCCTTAAAAGGGGAGGAAATTCTGACATTTTACAACATGGATGAATCTTGAGGGCACTCTGCTAAGTGAAACGAACCAGACACAACAAAAGGCAAATACTGCATGAGGTACCTACAATATCAACCTCAGAGACAGAAAGTAACGTGATGGCTGTTAGGGGCTGAGGGAGGGGGAATGGCGAGTTAGTGTTTATGGGCAGAGTTTCAGTTCTGCAAGAAGAAACAAGTTCTGAAGGTGGATGGTGGCGATGGTTGCACAACAACGTGAAAGTCCTTAATGCCACTGAACTATAGATCCTTAAAAATGGTTAAAATAGTAAAGTTTAAGTTATGCATATTTTTACCACAATTCAAAAATATTTTTTAAAGAAAGGACTGACAAAAACAGGATTTCTTAGAGCTGTTTGTGGAGATCTACGTTCAGTGGCTGGAATAAAAGGTAAGCGGGTGTCCGCGGGTGTCCGCCTATATCCGGGACATTTCCTCTGCACAATGTTGTAATTAACGTTCTTGCCTCACAAAGGCTCCCCGGGCCACATTCATGTTCGGTGTTCACGGAGCGAGTGTGCTGTGGTTCAAAGAGTATACAAATCAAAGACAACTAGGACCAGGTCAATACGGTCCGGCCCGAAGGGCGTTGTCGTTCATTTAAATGCTTTTCCTATGTAAGATAGAGCAGTTAGGCCTCCCTTCTTATCCAGGTCGAGGGGAAAATAAGCTGAAGAAAGGGGTCCAGGGGAAAGCTGCCTCCGCTCTTGACGACCAGGAGACGGGAAGTGCCAACAAAGATCTGAGCCTGCCCTTGACATCATGTGTGGCCAGTAAGGAAGACACCCTCAGCCCAAGCCCCAAGCCCGCTCCTCTGGCTCCCCCAGGACAAGGACAAGGACACCCAAACTGCAAAGCCAGGTTAGAGGAAACACCATCATGTCACAGCCTCCACATAAAGTCCTCTCCCTGGGGCCTGGGGCCAGGGGAGGAGAAAGGGGTAGGGGTGGGGACAGGCCTGGGCAATGGATGTCACGTCTGAATTCCCCATTTTATCCAGACACACTCGATTAATGAGTCTTTTACTCTTTTTAAATTGCTTAGTGTTTAAGAACGACTGGTTTGGTTCACGACACTGCACAGGCTAAAGAGATCTGACACTGAAACAAGCCTGGAAGTCCTTCTACACAAACACTGGGGACCGCACGACGAGGGGTGGTAAGCTCGCCATCTCTGGAAGCATTCAAGCAGAGGCGGGGTGGCCACTCTCTGGGCTGTAGTCAGAGAGATTCCTGCACTGGGTCTAGGTCTGCTAAATCCTCATCTTTCACAGGAAAGAGTCAAAAGAGAATGTCTCAAATTGTCTTCTCGGAAAAGCAAACAAACAGCCATATTAGGTTGTTGTTCGGCGCTGAGGAGGGTGCCAACATAAGAAATAGAAACTGAAAGCCAAGCGGCGTCCTCCAGAGAGCAGGACTGGACATGGGGAGGGGTGAGGCGAGGGACACGGGCTGTTATAAGCCCTTCTTTGCTTCTTTGCCTTGGGCATGTATTAATTGGATGAAAATTTTAAAAGTTAAAAAAAATTCCCATGGTGGCCCGGCTCGGTGGATCCGTTGATTTGAAGTGTCGTCCCGAACACCAAAAGGTTGTGAGTTTGATTCCTGGTCAGGGCACATACCTAGGCTTTGGTTTGATCCCCAGTAGAAGAGGCAACTGGTTGATGTTTCTCTCTCACATCAATGTCTCTCTCTTTCTCTCTCTCAAATCAATAAAAACATTTTTTTAAAATTCCCATGGGTTCGGTGAGGCTGGGACGGCCCCTGTGAGGCTGAGATGGCCCCGGTGAGGTTGAATCGGCCCCGGTGTGGTTGAGATAGCACTGGTGAGGTCAAGACGGCCCCGGTGAGGTCGAAACGGTCCCGGTGTGGTTGAAACGGCCCCAGTGAGGTTGAAACGGCCAAGGTGAGGTTGAGACGGCCCCTGTGAGGCTGAGACGGCCCCGGTAAGGTTGAGACGGTCCCGGTGGGGTTGCAACGGCCCCGGTGGGGTTGCAACGGCCCCGGTGGGGTTGCAACAGCCCCAGTGAGGTTGAAAAGGCCCCTGTGAGATTGAGACGGCCCCGGTGAGGCTGGGACGGCCCCGGTGAGGTTGAGATGGCCCTAGTGAGGCTGGGACGGCCCCGGTGAGGTTGAATCGGCCCCGGTGAGGTTGAATCGGACCCAGTGAAGTTGAGACGGCCCCGGTGGGGTTGAAACGACCCCGGTGAGGTTGAAACAGCCCCCGTGAGGTTGAGGCGTCCCCCGTGAGGCTGAAACGGCCCCCGTGAGGCTGGGACGGCCCCCGTGAGGCGGGGACGGCCCCCGTGAGGCTGAGATGGCCCCTGTGAGGCTGAGATGGCCCCTGTGAG
>NW_005359478.1:1421949-1424533 GCF_000412655.1 Myotis brandtii | reverse complement strand
TGGCCCCTGTGAGACTGAGACGGCCCCTGGGAAGCTGAGAAAAATACCACATGAACTCACTCATTTATGGATAATAAGAAACATTATAGATTGATGAACAAAAATGGATACAGAGGCAGAGCAGCATTGAGCAGAATGTCAAACTACAGTGGGAACCCTGGGGAGGGTTGGGGGGAGTAGGAGATCAACCGAAGGACTTATATGCATGCATATGAGAATAACTAATGGACACAAGACACTGGGGGGTGGGAGAAGCCGGGGGAATGTCAAGGGGGAGAAAAAAGGAGACAGGTGTAATACTCTTTGTAATACTTTAAGAAATAAAAATTAAAAAAATTCCCATGGGTTAAAAAAAAAAATTAATCATGCAATTACTAAATAATACATTTCCAAAAATATTGAGTAACATTTAATAACATGGAAATGCTCACAATATTTTATATACTATATATATATATAACATATAGAAAATACACACACACACAGGAAAGAAGTATACTAAAATGTTCTCACTGGTTTTCTCTAGCTGGGAAGATATACCATTGATAATTATTCTTCATATTTTTCTGGAATTTTTCATGTTCTATAACACACTTATTTCAATCATTCCTCAGAGCCAATTATTACTACCTTTAACATCTTTTTTTGTTATTTACTTATTTTTAAATATATTTTTTTTATTTTTAGAGAGAGAGGAAGGGAGAGGGAGAGAGAGAAGCATCGATGTGAGAGCGGAACATCAACTGTCTGCGTCCTGCACGCCCCCTACAAAACCTGGGCACGTGCCCTGACCTGTAATTGAACCAGCCACCTTCTGGTGCATGGGATGACGCCCAACCAACTGAGCCACACTGGCCAGGGCCTTTAACATCTTTTTTTTTTTTCTTTTTTAAATAAGAAGCATTAGTAACCGTGGTAAGTTAAATATAGCTACAAATTCTTTGCGGCTGCTGCCATCAAGTTGTGAAATGATTTCCCCTCTTTGAGTCTGGGCTGGCCTCCTGGAAGGGGCCAGGCTTTGGGGAAGAACCCAGGGCCCCAGCCACCTGCCGGCACCAACCGTCAGGCATGTGAGTGAGGCCCCCTAGGGTCCTGCAGGCCTGATGCAACCTCATGTACTGTCTCAGGCAAGACCAACACGAGCGCTGCCTCGCTGACTCATTTCCAAAATCCTGAGCAGATAAATGGTTGGTTTTACCCCGAGTTTGGGGGTGACTTGTTATATAGCAACAGGTAACTGATGATACAGCAGCAACGCTGAAACATCCCTTCCGTGCCCACCAGCACCTACCTGTCCAGGGGGTGCCCAGGACCTCCTGGCTCCACTCGCTCCACAGGCCGTGCCCAAATTCCTCCCGGGCGCGCAGCTGCACCACGTGCCTCATGCCACTCCAGGCATCACGGATGGTGCAGCGATACTGCAGCTCCTTGACCTGAGGGCAGAGGCACGTTACTCCCCACAGGGACACGATGCCCTTGGCTGCCCTGCCCTTCAGCCCTCCCTCTCTCGGGTCTAGGGGGCGACCCAGCTGGGCATAGCTTCTCCAAGGGCTGCCATCATCCCAGCAGCTCAGAAACACGGGTGCCCTCTGGGCCAACACAGGCAGAAGCTGGAAGTCACTGTCCCACCCGCGTGCACCGTGGAATCCTGCCGGCCACGCCCCGACATGCTCACAGCCCCACTCGCCTCCCAGGTCACTCCCACGCTCACCAGTAGGCCTACACGGGGAGGTTTTCATTTCCCTTTTATAGGCGATGCTGCCATTTCAGAAAGGCTCAGAGACTCCTCCAGAGCCACGCAGGTGGTGAGTGGGGAACAGGGCCCAGAACCCGCTGCTTTCTTCTAGCAGCCTTTCTACTGCCCCTGAGTAGCCAGGGGCACTTTTCTATCCAGAAGTAAGAGAAGTTACCATGCACGTGGTGAATGTCTTGGACCGTTCCGCCCGGTATCGCAGCTCGAACTGCAGCCTGTAGAAATATGAGTTCCAGGAGGGCGGGTCTCGCCAGGTGACAGTGAGCCAGCGGGGGTTTCGGTCCACGGCGGTGACCGTGATGTTGACGGGTGGGTCAGGTTGCACTGTGGGAAAAGGATGCTCTTGTGTAGCGGCAACCGTGGTGCCGAGGAAAGACACCCGCCCCCCCGCCAGGCTGTGCAAACCCCCACAGCAGGACGCCACCCCAGCCCGAGCACTTCCCCCGCTCCCCTGGTCAGCCACAGCCTGACCTTTTGTCAAGTGAAGCCCCAAAGGCCCAGCTCACCAAACCTTCGCCCAGCCCCTCCCTGCCCCTCAGAGAAGCCCAAGAGGGAAACAGCTGGAAGGGGCCGAGGAGGCCTGGGAGAGCTTACGTACGGATTCCGTAACCCTCAAATGTGTGGGGTCTGCTGGACTGGCCGCCAGCACTGTTGGCGACGCACAGGGACACGATGTAGAAAGAGTTGTCTCCCTCGGGGACGGCCAGCTGGCAGGAGAACTTCTGGGACTCCAGGGAATACTGGCACGGCTCCTGGGAGTCTTCCGACGGACCATGCTGGCTGCCGACACAAAACAAGAGCCGCCCACTCTCAGATTCCGCAAGGACTCAG
>NW_005359478.1:1419893-1421904 GCF_000412655.1 Myotis brandtii | reverse complement strand
GGCGACAGGGGCCGGGCTCTGCAGGCTGGCCCTGGGGCTGAGTCCTGGCTCCACACGTGGTAGTTCTTGCTACTTTGAGTAAGTTATCCTCTCTGAGCCTTTGTTTGCTCATCTGAAAATGGGAAGATTAGTAGTACCTGCCTGGTGGGGGTTAGTTAGGGTTAATTGAAAAATGAGTGTAGCCCTGGCCAGTTTGGCTCAGTGGATAGAGCGTCAGCCTGAGGACTGAAGGGTCCCAGGTTCGATTCTGGTCAAGGGCACATGCCCAGGTTGTGGGCTCAATCCCCAGTGGGGGGTGTGCAGGAGGCAGACGACCATGATTCTCTCTCATCGTGGATGTTTCTATCTCTCACCCCCTCTCCCTTCCTCCCTGAAATCAATAAAAATATTTTTTTACAAAAATGACTGTAAAACATCTAGCTGGGGCCCCTGGGTCAAAGGTGCTGAAGGGGGGTGCACTCTGCCAGGTCCTGTGCTCCTGGAAAGGCGGGGGAGGGCGGGGGGCAGCCAGGAGAAAGGCCATCCAGAAGCACACGGTGCCGGGGGTTCGAAGGAGGTGGGAGCATTTCTGGCAGGTGAGCCCAGAAAGGAAGGCTGGGTGACTGAGGATATTGGAGGTGAGTCAGACACCGGCCCACCTGGCCTGGGAGCCTGAGACTTCACCCACTTCTGACATGCGTGGGCATGTGAGGCCACGGCAGCCACTCGCCCCGCCGCGGGGGTGACGAATCACCCACCAACCTCCTGTTACGGGTTTGAACCCCAGGCCCAGAACCAACTTCTGGGAAGCCTGCCCCAACCTTCCCAGTCTGAGTTAGAGCTTCCCTGACTCCCTTCTTCTCTCCCTCCATCCCACCCAGGCTTCCAACCCACCCAGCCCGGCCCACAGCTGATGCTGAACTCACTGAAAGGAACCCCGGTGGAACGAATGGGTGAGAAGCACAGCTGGGGAGGGCGTGGATGTGAGCACAAAGCAGGATACACAACCTCCTCCCAGCGGCCTGTTTCACCCCCAGCAGCCCCAGGGTCTGAGTCGGGCCTGAGTGGGTTCTGTGGTCCCCCAGGCTCTCACAGTTGCTCCCTACCCCACTTCCTCACTTCAAGGCAGAGGCAGGAGGACAGAAGTGCCTGAGGCCGCTGACAGGAGGAGGAGGGTGTGAGCTAAAATATCTCTCTCTCTCTCTCTCTCTCTCTCTCTCTCAAAATGCCAGTAACAAACACACAAAGTATTCTAATAAACTCGCTAAGGCTGGTCTAGGCAGCTGACCCTGGACACTGAATCACCCGGTTGAACTCACTGTTCAGATTTTTTGAGACCCTGGTGACTGACAGCCCAAACTCCAATAGGACACCTGGGCTAGGGGGCCTCGGGTCTGGATGGAGACAGACCGAACTGCAGAGGTGTGTTGGTTTTCAGCATCTCCCCCTCCTCTACATCCCTGCCACAACTCATCCCATCTCCTGGAGCGAAGGGGCCCCGGGCAGGTGTGACTTCCACCACCACCACCACCCCCTCCGGCTCCACTTCCCCGCTATCACCACTTCCCCCCTGTCACCACTTCCCCTCATCTGCCATTATCAAGGGAAGCGCTTGATAAGCTCACCAGGTCAGGACACCTGGACACAATCGTGAGCGGCTTCCCTTCCCCTCCCAGCGCCATTTGCATCTTCAGAACAACGCCCAAACCTTAGCCTTGAATAAGGTCAGGCCGACTGGGTTGGGTTCCTCGCAGAGCTACCAGCAGGATGACCTTACCCAAGGAAATCGGTTTCTCGGAAAAGTCCATTTTCTCTATCTGTTACAGAGAAAAATCACACCCACTTCCCATGCCTGTCGTGGTGGTTGACAGGACAGATATCCTAGCACAGCGGCCGGCAGGGGAGAGCACTGGAGTTTGTCTCAGTTTCCTCTCTCATTCCCTCCTCTTCATCCCAGAGGAATTACTTTCTAATATTTTCTGATGATGAAATTTTGGAATCACTGGCTGGCCAGTGCCACTTGGCTCCTTTG
>NW_005359478.1:1414760-1419881 GCF_000412655.1 Myotis brandtii | reverse complement strand
CATCCTCCCACACCCCCCTACACCCTCCGCCACCTCCCAGGGCCTCAGTGAAGGATGAGCAGACATAAACACAGCCCAGACCAGGATACTTACAGCTTCCTCACCAACAACATGGCCCTGGTGCCCCGGGAGGGCGGGCTCTGAGGGCTCCACTCGCAGATGACATTGCTGATGGGGCTCTTCCGGAAGCAGGAGAGCTTGGGCTCCTCGGGGGGACCTGGAAGGCCGGCACACCGGGCCGAGGTGAGCTCTCCTCCCTCCCCTTCTCGGGGAGCCCCTGGCTTAGCCATCCTCACCTCCCCACCCCAGCTCTGGCGCCGGCTGGGACCCAAACAGCCGCATACACAATAGTGGCTGGGAACTTAAAGGACCTCACAGTGGCAAAGGGAGACGCCCAGGGCTACCCTGTCTAAAGGGGAGAGAGAACAATCCCCAACACGGCGGCTTTGGGGTCACACAGGCCTGCTCTTCTGTTTCCTCCTCTAAAATTAAATGATCTAAGTAACAGCAACACTGCTTTCCCGCACAGGGTCCCGGGGACACAGGGAGCAGAGGGCCTGGCGCACGGGGCACCTGGCTCCAGCGCGTCTTTATCGAGACGAGACGTGAGGGAGCTGAGAACCTGCTGACTCTCAAACTAAAGCTGGTTGGTCTGAGAGTGTCCAACATCCTATGTCCATGTGTGCGCACACTCACACTTCCTCTCCATGTCATCTTTTCGCACTGACTCAGAGGGACGGTAATAACATGAATTTACTTTACCAAAGAGGAGACTGAGGAGCAGAGAAGTTGAGCTGCAAAGGAGGAGGCACACCCAGGCCCCCTGGCTCCCACCTCTGGCCCTAACTGCACATCAAGGCCAGCGGGACGGGGTCCCCACCAGCCAGGTGCACCCACCCAGCGGGAATTCCCGCCTGTCTCGCTGGCAGACGTCGGCGGGCCTGTCCCCAGGATCCATGGGCCAAGGAAAAAGCTGCTTCGCAGGGAGCCATCCCGTCCCCGAGAGCTCTGCGGACACAACTCACCCTCCACCAGCAGGCGCACGGTCCCAGCCGGGAGGCCGTCCCGGTAGCACGAATAGTTCCCGGAGTCGTTGAGCTGCAGGGACCTCAGGAGCAGCCTCCTCCCCCAACCAGCCCATCTGTCGTGGCTCGAGACCGTCGCCGGGTTCCCGAGCACCCAGTGAACCGTGGCATTGTCTCCCGGTTTCCCGCCGGGGCAGGTCAGGGTGACGTTGGCGCCGGGCCTGCTGGTCAGCACATCGCTCTCCACCTCTGGGGAGAGAGAGGACACGCAGTCAGTCCACGGCAAACGGAGCAACTTCATTCCTGATTTGGGGAAGCCCCGTGAGGCTTCAATACTAAACATTTCCCAAGTCCACCCCGTGGTCCGGGCCTCCGCCTGGGTGATGGCAACAGCCTCCCCGTGGCCCCAGGCCCCAGCCTTGGCCCTCGCCACCCAGCTGCCCAGGGGAGCCCTCGGAGTCTCGATCCGGCCTCCCCACTCTTTTGCTTAGAAAACCCTTGGAGGGCCTGCCACTGTTCACGGCCTAGTGTCCAAAATTAAAGGAACAAGTAAATTTTTTTTTAGTACAGATTCTATATTCGTGCTCTAAGATATAAATTAGTCCAGCCACCTTGGACTAATTTTTGTTGTTGTTGTTAATCCTCACCCGAGGATATTTTTTCCATTGATTTCTAGAGAGAGTGGAAGGGAGGGAGGGAGGGAGGGAGAGAGAAAAACATCGATGGGAAAGAGACACATCAATTTGTTGCCTCCCACAGGCTCCCCGACCAGCCCTACGGGACCACACCTGCAGCCCAAACACGTGCCCTTGACCTGGATTCAAACTCGAAACCCTTTGGTGTGTGGGCCGACACTCTATCACTGAGCCACACCAGCCAGAGCCCACCTTGGACTAATCTATTAACCCATCTCTTAAATGAGTCCAAGGAGCTGAGGGCACTGGGGCCAGGGAAGATAGCCAGTTTCACATGAAGCACACTTAGTCCTTCAAACCACGTGTCCAACCACTCATTAGCAAGCAGCAGCAATACATCTGGCCCAAGATTTTGTAGGGGCCCAGCAGCTGCCTGAGCATCCGACCTCTCACCCCCCCACCCCTGCTCTCGCGCCTGGAGGAGGAGCACCAGTCTCTCTCAGACCTGCAGAGCCTTCTCGCTTGGGAGAGAGTTTTAACTTCACACCTGGCAGACTGTCCTTCCTCCCACCCCATCCGAGGGGGCTGTCAGCAAGGAGGGCCCAAGGCTCAGTGACTCCCAGAGGTTGACAATCCCAAAGCCAGGGCTGGTCGTGCAAACCGACCATTGGCCACAGCCCAGGGACCAGGGACATGGGCATCAAAGGGACAGAGGTGGCGTCTCCTGGGGCTGGGCCCTGCCTGGTGACACAGGCTGCCTTCCAGCTGCCTTCTCCGTCACCACTGGGAGCCAGAGCCTCTGCCCCGAGGCTGCAGGAACAAGTAGCGCAATCTCTGTCCCTGAGCACCCGCTCCACGTCTGCACCCTCCAGCCTCCCCCACACAGTGTTCCCTTCTGGGGTTCGTCTCCCTTACTTTTTTTAAAATCCTCACCGGAGGACATTTTCCCCTTGGTTTTCAGACAGAGTGGAAGGGAAGTGGGAGGGGAAGAAACGTCGACATGAGAAAGAGGTATGGACAGGTTGCTTACTGCACACACACCCTGACCTGGGCCGGAGATCGAACCTGCAACCGAGGTCCATTTGATTCCTTGACTGGGAATCAAACCCGAGACCCTTAGGTCAGTGGGCTGACACTCTACCCGCTGAGCCCAACTGGCCAGGGCATCCCTCCCTGACTTTGAAAAATAGACTCACTACTCATGCCATGTATTTTTATCGTTCATTGTGTTTCTGTGATTTATTTACATGTAGCTCCAGTGTGTTTATTTTCACCGCTGTGCAATATTCCATTGTGCAGCCCTAACTGGTTTGGCTCAGTGGATAGAGCGTCAGCCTGCGGACTCAAGGGTCCCAGGTTCAATTCCGGTCAAGGGCATGTACCTTGGTTGCGGGCATATCCCCAATAGGGGGTGTGCAGGAGGCAGCTGATGGATGTTTCTCTCTCATGGATGTTTCTAACTCTCTATCCCACTCCTTTCCTCTCTGTAAAAAAAAGCAATAAAATAATATATTTTTTTTCTCCCTTCCTCTCTGTAAAAAAAAAAGCAATAAAATAATATATTTTTTAAAAAATGCCATTGTGCAGCTACAGTAGATCATCTCCCATTGAGGGAGGTTTGAGTCATATCTCAAAGAGTGCGGCTATCAACTTTCTCACATGTGGCTTTTGGTGCATTTTTCCGAGTTTCCCCGAGTAGAATCGCTGGTCCTAGTGTGTGTGTGTCACACGTGTCCTTTTCCTTCATAGCGGAATACACAGTCCAATGGATTCAAGTCCGGAAAGCGCCTGGTGGAGATACAGCTTGCCACTTTCGGTTCACATACTGATTTCCACCTGTGCCTGAAAGCGGTTACGTTTAGAAGACACACCGGCACTTCTGATCACTGTATTGGTATTTTCGCTTTTCCATTTTCCACTTGATAAAGCAGCTGTAAGGAGTAAACCCCACAGGGACATTGAGCTCATGCACGAATTACCATCTCTGCAGGAACAGAGATGGAGCCGCTCCTGTTTGCTGGCGGGTGGCCCCGCGGTGGGGTGCGTGCAACATCCCTCCACCAGCGGATGAGCAGACATCAGAACCCACAGGCAGCCGGGAGCACCAGTACAAAGCACGGGGCAGGTTGCATGAAGGTCCAAGTAGGGGCCGAGGACCACAGGCGGCTCATCCTTTCACTGGCACTTTTCACATGGCACGGTCCGGACTATACCCAGCTCCCCACCCCCAACCGTAACTACGAGGCCGTGAGCTCCTGCTTGCACTCATAGAGAGTTCAGTGGGTGCTTAATAAATGCTTGTTTCATGTAGGGCACCTACGTGGTCTCCACCTGGACAGGGCCTCCACATTAAAAACAGCTGACACATTGCCCTAGCCGGTTTGGCTCAGTGGATAGAGCGTCAGCCTGCAGACCGAAGGGTCCCGGGTTCGATTCCGGTCAAGGGCACATGCCTGGGTTGCAGGCTCGGTCCAACACGCAGGAGGCAGCCAATCAATGATTCCCTCTCATCATGGATGTTTCTATCTCTCTCTTGCTCTCCCTTCCTCTCTGAAATCAATAAAAATATATTTAAAACAAAAAAAAAAAAAACAGCTGACACAGTGGTCTAGAGGTGCCCCCTCTCTGGTGGTACAAGGGACAGGCCCTCCACGGAGACCAGACCAGCCTGCCCCAACGAGGAGACGCCGGGGAAAGCACTCCCTGTGAGTGCAGAGCCCACGGGAGCTCTTTCCTGCGCCTGCTTTGCCAGTTCCAGGAAACGTGTGTCCCTGCTCACTTCCCTTACCCAGTCCCGATGGAAGCTCTTGCCATGTTTGGTGACCCTCTGAACAATAGCAGGGGCTGTTCTGTTCCTGCGCTCGCGAACAATGGCCAAACTATTTGGGCAACTCGGAGCAATAGCAAATAAAAAGCCTATTTTTCTCTTCCACAAAAGCAGAGCTGCGGGAGAAACATAATGGCCACTTCCTCTGCCAGGGAACTTGAGTAACAGTGTTCTTTAAAACTGAGTCACTTTTTTTTTTTAATGGGCGATGATTAATTATAAACCAGCCATTGGTGAGTGTCGCCTGTCCCGGCCCTTCTTCCTAATAGATCTCTTCTAGAGCCTGAGCAGCCCCGTGCTAACTCGGCTTTTTGAAGCACTGGATACAGGATGGTCACAAAAACTCGGAGGAAAGACCACAAGGAGACAAACGTGCCAATGTCAGAGTGGGCAGCGCTGCCCCCTCCCCACCCGCCCACTCACCCCTCTGCCCCCGACCCCACCCGATCTCTGAGTCAGACCCCTGACTGCGGGTGGCCGCGTCACGTGGGACCCATGGGCGGTTTCTGGGAGGAGGAGGGAGGGGTGTTCACAGAATGCCCTCCTGGCATCTCTGCCCACCTCTCCAAAGGATGAGACCAGAAGGTTTCTTTCTTTTCATCTTTCTGTAGTTTTTGAATTTTCTATAAGTTGT
>NW_005359478.1:1413448-1414672 GCF_000412655.1 Myotis brandtii | reverse complement strand
AAGTTACATAGCCAGGTCTGTCCAAGTTATTCTGTCTAGGGTGAGGGCGCGGACGGAGGTGGGACACAGCACGATGGTCACCAGGGAATAGGGGTGGGGTGAGGGTGGACTTTTCTGAGCACTTTCCGGGCCAGAAAGTAGTCACCTCCCCCTCCCCCCCAACCCTTGCAGCTTCAGTGCTTCTGGCCTGATCCCCTGGGGGACATAAGGTCACCATGCCTCCCATCTGTCGCTGTTTGTTCCCTGGAATCTGCCAGAGCCCCCCCCAAAATAGGCCCTACTAACAGAGAAGAGACCCAGCGGGAAACAGGTGAGGAGTGTGCTCCCGAGAGCACCCCTTCCCGCTCCTCACACATGCGCCCCAGCCTCGCTCACACTCCCAGCCTGGGCAGCAGGGGCGCGGCAGGGAGTGGCTGGCCCTGCGCAGCCTGACATTTAGCAAAGAGCACACAGTTTAGCATTCGTGCTTGAGCAGTTAAGTTGCTCGGTCTTTTAAGGCCAGGGTTGCAAGCCTGTGCCTGTTGCAAGGATTCACGATTTTTTGTACATTCATCATGTATGTACAAGGCCCAAAACTCCCAATCCCAGGAGACAGAACTGACAGTTATTGAACATCTACTAGGCACCGACACACCCCTCCTCCTTTTCCATGTCATGGTCTCGTTTAACCTACACAGAACTCCATGGAGAACTTAAAAAACTACCTATAATACAGGCCACCCCGAGATACATGCTCCCGACATACTGAGGGGGTCATGAGGGTGAAATCATTCAAAAGGGGTGGGGAGGGGAGCCATCAGGATCCCAGGGAAGGGAGATCTGAGCTGGGCCTTGAGAAGCGTGTGGGAGTTGGAGAAACAGAGCCACAGGGAATGGCATTCAACGAAGAGGGAACAGCAGAGAGAAGTGAGAACCAGGGAGGGCAGGTGCCTGGTGTTTTCCACGGGATAATACTCTCCACCGGGGACAGTCTCGTCTTGTTTTGTTATTTAATATAAAGCACATCTCTGGATGCGGGAGGCAGACGGGCAGAGAGGAAACCGCCCTGTGTGGTCAGAAGACCCGGGTTCTATTCCCCGTCTGGTCAATGACGGGCAGCCCTGGGCGCGTCACAGCCGCCGCACAGCCCCATTCGCCTTCGCCTTCTCTGTAAGACTATGATCCGAGGCTCCCTGCTGCCCCCATTCCTGCAGTCTAGCACCGTGGTCGGCAAACTGCGGCTCG
>NW_005359478.1:1402037-1413373 GCF_000412655.1 Myotis brandtii | reverse complement strand
GTACCTACCTATATAGTTTAAGTTTAAAAAATTTGGCTCTCAAAAGAAATCTGAATCGTTGTACTGTTGATATTTGGCTCTGTTGACCAATGAGTTTGCCGACCACGCTAGCATCTCACCACGCCGAGCGTTCGCTCTCAGAGGGCAGGAAGCCTGTGTGTGTCTGTGTAGCTCAGACAACAGCCCTGCCTGAAGACACATGATCGGTCTATGGATTTATTATTCTAATAGCTGATGACTTTTGGAGAGAGTGACAGCCAGGTCACCCCACGGCCCTCGGACACAGGCTCCTCCTCTCCCTGGAGAGCCAAGGGAGAGAGGCGTTCCCACACCCTCCCTGGCCTCCCATTCTCTGAGGGGAGGAGAGGTTAGGTCCTCGTCACCCCTGGCAACCTATCCCACACCCCAGCCTGGAGCCACATAACCCCACTCCCTGAGACACCTCTCAAGGGTGGGGGGTTGCGGGGGCCAGCCCTGCGTGTGTGGGTCCTCATTCCGGACCTAAGTAAGGTTGCTGTTTTCCTACTTTTCCCCTCTCCGGGGTGACGTGCGAAGTTTTCTCACAACTAGAGAAAAACACACGCACACAGAGACGTATTTCTCAACTCGCACAGCTTGTTGCTGCTCCCGACAGCAAAAACAAGTTCAGCTCCCCGGCCCAATTATGTAAGCAGCGAAGCAGCTGCCAGCGCACCACGGGGACACAGGCTTAGCTTAGCACACGCCTGCTGATCCCACTGCCCTGTCTGAGCGGAGACGCAGGGCCCGCCGGCCAGGCCCCCGGCCTCTCCGGTTGCAGGGACACAGGACGGCAGATGAGGTCACAGGGAATGAAAGGTCCTGACTCGGCGACGAGGGGGGCGGCTGCTGAGAATCTCCGGGAAACGAGTGCAGAGTTTGGTCCCACGGGGCCTGGGGCCTCGGACAAGTTCCCAGGGTTCACCCCCTGGCCCTGCCTCCCCATCGAAGGGCTGACACCAACCTCCTGGCTTTCGATGTAATGATAACCTTAACGATCATTACCACTCATTAGCACTGATTCCCAGTGCCCAGGCTTCCCCTGAGAGCTCCCTACCCCGTACAACAGCCCTGCTGCCGAGGGAGGCTTGGCCCCACGCCACTGTTGAGTCCAGGAAGTTAGGACGTTACGGAACTGGCCCACATTCACACCTAGAGAGCGAGGGAGTCAGCCTCTCTCTCTCTGGGGGCCAGGTGTCGCCCTAGGCTCCACCCTCAGCTGCCCTTTCTGGGCTGCCCACCACCCTCCATATATCTCTCCCCGTCTTCCAATTTCCTCTCTTCTACCCTGCTCTTCTCACGCCTGTCCACCCTCCACAGAGGCCTGGGGAAGGGAGTCTGGGCTGAGGGTATGTGGAAAGGGGTGGGGGGTTGCGGGGGAAGGAGTCTAGCCCTGCCATCCGAGTAGTACCTGGAGGGGTCTCTTACCGGGAGCCAGGGGCCTGGCACCCTTGACCGTTCTCCCCCTACCCTACCTTCAGCAGCAACACTCAAAGGACTAGTTAGTTTCAAAGTGCCCCCACCTCTGCCTCTCCCCAGCTCACCCATTCACTTCCCCCCAAGTCCCCCGAATGCCTTCCTCCGCCTTGAGGGAGAGGCCAGCCCTCAGGGTCTAAGCTGTGGCCCCTGCCATGTTCAGTAACTCAGCTCCCCGCCCCACGCCTTCCGCAGCCCCTCTCCTCAGATCGCTGCTCCTGCTGGCAGCCCGGCCGGGCCGCTCCTCTCCCTCTGGCGTGTTTGTGCTTCTGTACCTGCTTGTATTTGCCTTGTAGCTGGTGGTGTCAGTATTTACCCTGGCAGCCTCTCCTCCCCTCCCACACCACGGCCTCTGTACCACTGGGAGGGGCGGGGAGCCGTGGAGGCTCTCTGGACCCATAAAAAGGTGATGCTGGCTGCTGGCTCGGAGACCAGCGGGTGACCCACTCTCCGGAGAAATCACTGACTCCCTCTCCAGCGACATCGGAGATCAGCAGCTGGCTCCGGCCCAGGAGGCCGGGCCTGGATCACCTCGCAGAGATTATAAACTCATTAGAGGAAAAGTTATCTGAGGAGGGCAAACAACCCAACCCCGTCACCCCCACCAAGCCCCAGGAAGCACATGGAGAAATGGAGACATCAAAGCAGGACGGAGCAGGGCGTGAAGAGGGGCACAGAGGACCTGGCCGGCGGCTCCGTTGGTTGAACATTGTCCTGTGCACCAAAGGTTGTGGGTCCGATTCCCCCGCCAGGGTACATGCCCAGGTTGCAGGTTTGATCCCCAATGAGGTGCATACAGGAGGCAACTGATTAATGTTTCTCGCTCACATCAATGTTTCTCTCTCCCCCCCCTTCCTCTCTTTCAAAATCAATAAAAATAAAAAGAAGAGCACAGGTGCCTACACATGGACACACACAGGACTTGGGTCCAGAGAGGGGCTGAATCACAGAGCGCGTGCTGAGCGAAGGGTCACTCTCTAAGGCTGTAAGGGGCCTTAAGGGTGATTAAAGGCCCTGGCTGGATGGTTCAGTTGGTTAGAGCATCATCCGGATACGCCAAGGTTGTTATCTGAGGAGGGCAAACAACCCAACCCCGGCACCCCCACCAAGCCCCAGGAAGCACATGGAGAAATGGAGACATCAAAGCAGGACGGAGCAGGGCGTGAAGAGGGGCACAGAGGGCCTGGCCGGCGGCTCCGTTGGTTGAACACTGTCCTGTGCACCAAAGGTTGTGGGTCCGATTCCCCCGCCAGGGTACATGCCCAGGTTGCAGGTTTGATCCCCAATGAGGTGCATACAGGAGGCAACTGATTAATGTTTCTCGCTCACATCAATGTTTCTCTCTCTCTCCCTTCCCTCCCCCTCCTCTCTCTCAAAATTAATAAAAATAAAAAGAAGAGCACAGGTGCCTACACAAGGACACACACAGGACTTGGGTCCAGAGTGGGGCTGAATCACAGAGCGTGTGCTGAGTGAAGGGTCACTCTCTAAGGCTGTAAGGGGCCTTAAGGGTGATTAAAGGCCCTGGCTGGATGGTTCAGTTGGTTAGAGCATCATCCGGATACGCCAAGGTTGTGGGTTCAATCCCTGGTCAGGGCACATATAACTGACTCAACAGTGAAATGGGGCCGAGCCTCCCTAAGTAAATGAAACAACAAATCAATGTTTCTCTCTCTCTCACTCTCTCTCTCCCCCCTTCCTCTCTCTCTAAAAATCAATCAATAAAAATATATAAGGAAGTCCTTTAAAAAAATAAAAAAAGATGATTCAGGTCAACCTGCCCATTTTTAAAGATGAGGAGAACCAGGGCCCAGTCACGCAGCCAGTGTGTCCTGTAGCGGGGACTGGAACCCGGGGCCCTGGGACTCGGTCATGTTTGCCCCGGGGTCCATGACCTTCACAGGAGAAGGGCACAAAGGGGCCGGTCTTCCCATCTCTGAATTTGGCCTCGGAGTCTACCCAAGAGCCTGACCCATATGAGGGTTTTTATGTTTGTGGAGGGGGTTAGGGGGAGAGGAAAGAAAGGACTGGATCTATGTCCCACATCCCATCCCAAACCACGTCCACCACCTTCTCCCACGCCTTTAGATGCGAAGAAGCAAAGCTAGAGACTTAAGAAGCCACCATGCCCTAACCAGTTTGGCTCAGTGGAAGCGTCAGCCTTCAGTTGGTTAGAGCATCATCCGGATACGCCAAGGTTGTGGGTTCAATCCCTGGTCAGGGCACATATAACTGACTCAACAGTGAAATGGGGCCGAGCCTCCCTAAGTAAATGAAACAACAAATCAATGTTTCTCTCTCTCTCACTCTCTCTCTCCCCCCTTCCTCTCTCTCTAAAAATCAATCAATAAAAATATATAAGGAAGTCCTTTAAAAAAATAAAAAAAGATGATTCAGGTCAACCTGCCCATTTTTATAGATGAGGAGAACCAGGGCCCAGTCACGCAGCCAGTGTGTCCTGTAGCGGGGACTGGAACCCGGGGCCCTGGGACTCGGTCATGTTTGCCCCGGGGTCCATGACCTTCACAGGAGAAGGGCACAAAGGGGCCGGTCTTCCCATCTCTGAATTTGGCCTCAGAGTCTACCCAAGAGCCTGACCCACATGAGGGTTTTTATGTTTGTGGAGGGGGTTAGGGGGAGAGGAAGGAAGGGACCGGATCTATGTCCCACATCCCATCCCAAGCCACGTCCACCACCTTCTCCCACCCCTTTAGATGCGAGGAAGCAAAGCTAGAGACTTAAGAAGCCACCAAGCGGAGGTGCGGGAGGGAGTGGCGGGAGTGGAGCACAGGGGAGGCTCTGGGGGGTCCCGTTCAGTTCCGGGGTGTGCTCAGTGACAAGTCAGCAAGCTGTCAGAGCTGCGCTGAGTGCACCCCTCTCTATGTATGTGACACTGCAGTACGCGTTTTACAAAGGACCTAAAGACACACACACACACACACACACACACACACCCGCATTCTCAACACTGCCTGAGCTCAAGCCTATGTGCCCCTCCACACCCCCATGTGCCATGAGCTCCGTACAAGCTTCACCTTGAAGGAAACAGTTCAGGATGGAAGCTGTGAACCCCAGATTCTGGCTTTCCTGTGGGTTTATAATGTGCTTTAAAGATGGGTAGAGCTAATTCCCCTCTCAGTTCTCTGCTTTTTCAGAACTGTCCTTGCTATCCTTGCTTATTTACTTTCCCATTTGAACTTTAGAATCAGCGTGCCTGTTGGGCCCTGACCGCTGTGGCTCCATGGTTAGACGGTTGGCCTTCACATCAAAGGGTCTCGGGTTCGATTCCTGGTCCAGGACATGTACCTGGGTTGCAGGTTCGATCCCCACCCAGGTCAGGGCAAGTGTGGGAGGCAACCCATCGATGTTTCTCTCTATCCTCTCTATTCTCTCTCTCTCTCTCTCTCTCTCTCTCTCTCTCTCCCCCTCCCTACCCTCTTCCTTCCTATCTCAAAACATGGTAGGCCTGTGCAGGAAATTATAAAGCTATTGCAATTAAAACAGTGAGCAACTAGCACATGAAGAGTCAGACAATACTATGGAAGATACTAGAAAATTTAGAATTAATAGTAACCATCCTAGCCAGCTTGGCTCAGTGGATAGAGCGTCGGCCCACGGACTGAAGGGTCCTGAGTTCGATTCCAGTCGAGTGCATGTACCTCGGATGCAGGCTCGATCCCTGGCACCGGTTGGGGCCCATGCAACCACTTGATGTGTCTCTCACATTGATGTTTCTCTCTCTGTCTCTCCCCTCCCTTCTACTCTCTCTAAAAAAAAAATAAAAAATAAATCAACGGAAAAATATTCTCAGGTGAAGATTAACAAACAAACAAAAAAGAACAGTAACCAAAAACAGCCGACTGAGCCACACCAGCCAGGGCGCTCCCTGCTCTCTGCTCCACGGTCCTCACTGGGTTTCCAGGGCAACAACGCTCCTGATTTTCCTCACATCACTGGGCTCACCTTCTCAGTCTGCTCCCCCTCTTCCAGCCTGAGGAGGTTGGGGTGCCCCAGGGCCCAGGCCAGGGGCCTCTTCTCTCCTCCGTCTACACTCTTGCCCTAGATTCCCTCAGCCGTTCTCATAGGCCACCAGGTGACTCCCAAATCCATGCCTCAAGCTCAGTCCTCATTCCCAAGCTCCAGACCCCTGTATCCAACTCCTCAGCATCTTCTGGTTTTCTTTGTTCTCTTCTTTCTTTTAAATATATTTGTATTGATTTCAGAGAGGAAGGGAGAGGGAGAGAATCATTGATCGGCTGCCTCCTGCACGCCCCACACTGGGGATCAAGCCCGCAACCTGGGCATGTGCCCTGACTGGGAATCAAACCGTGACCTCCTGGTTCATAGGTCAAAGCTCAACCACTGAGCCACACCAGCCGGGCAGTCCTGGTTTTCTAATAGACACCTCAGCTACGACAGGCACAAAACTGACCCCTGATCTTTCCCTCCGACAATCCCTGCTGGTCCTACAGCTTCCCCCAAGTATGCAATGACTCTAACACCCTCTCACACGGGGGAGGTTCTCACATAGGTGGCTGTGAAGAGTAAATGAGATCACGGAGGCAAAGAGCCTAGCTTAGTTCCGTGTATACAGCTGACACTCAATATGGTAACAGATAGTCACCATCGTGTAGAGAGGGGTACAGAGAGGGCAGACCTAGGATGCTTTTCGGGAAAGGAAGTTGGGAGGTGGAGGGGAACGGAGAGCAGGTGCTAGGAGACCTCCTGGGTGAGGGCCTCAGGGGCACACCCCCAAGGCCAGTGGTCGGCAAACTCATTCGTCAACAGAGCCAATTATCAATAGTACGACGATTGACATTTCTTTTGAGAGCCAAATTTTTTAAACTTAAACTATATAGGTAGGTGCATTGTTATTAACTTAATTAGGGTACTCCTAAGGCTTAGGAAGAGCCACACTCAAGGGGCCAAAGAGCCGCATGTGGCTCGCGAGCCGCCGTTTGCCGACCACGGGACTGGATTATTCTATGAGATCTATCCCAAATCCCTTCCCCCACTGTGAAGTCTCCCATGTTGCTCCTAGGGAGGAACAAGGCGTCCTGCATTAGATCACAGCTGGGGGGCGGCAGCAAGAGACCATCGAAGTTAATCAGTTATCAAGTACAGGCCGACCAACAAAAGGCTGCGCACACTCCTGAGGCGTGCTGGAACAGAGAGCTAACTTTCAGGTGGCTATCTTCACGTTTATCTAAAGAAAATAGCCAGGCACCACCAACCCCCAGGCACCTCTGTTGCAAGAACGTTCCGGACCGCTGCCCGCCGCCAATCCGAAGGAGCCAACCCTTCTCCCGGTGGACTCTGCACCCATCTCAGAACCGGCCCCGCTCCCCCTCCCCCACCCTCTTGATCGATAGCCAGTGTACATTCTTTCAACACAGCTCCATCTTTCTCTTTTCCCCCACAGACACGATGTCCGAAAGCGCCGGGGACGCAGGCCGGCAGACATCGCTCCATCCAGCCCGGCGGCTGTGGTTTAGACTCCGTGCCCGGGACGCGGCCCTTTCCTGACTAGCATTTGGCTCAATAAACACTTCCTTTCAGAAAAGCTTCTGGCCGTGAAAGTGCTTTGTTTGAGAGGAGTATAATCCCCAAACACGTTTACGTTTCCTTCAGGCCTGCATTCAAATATCATGTTCTCGGTGAGAACACCCCCGGCCGCCCCTGGAAAAGATCAGTTCAACATGCCCCGTCCTCAACAGAAGCACAGTTCCTACCTCTCTCCCCTGCGTTATTCTTCCTCCTTCGCATCAGTCACATTTAATTTACATCCCCACTCAAATGAAGCTCCGACGAGCCAGGGATGTCTGTCTGTTTTGCTCACAGCTGGGTATCTATAGCTCTTAGAATTGTGCCTGGGACGCAAGAGGAGCTGAAACTATTTTTTTCAAATGAATGAACTATTAGCTACACTATGTAAGCACTTGCTCCGCACCAGGGACTTTTTTTATACAATCTAGCTCATTTTCATCTTCATAGCCACCCCGAAAGGTAGGGTAGTTATTTATGTTTTCTAGATGAGGACAGTGAGTCTCTGAGCGGTGAGATCAGTCACCCACGCTCAACATCATCATTTCTACCGGGCAGGGCTGGGTAGGGAGATCTGTCTGGCTCCAAAGCCTCAGCCATTACCTGTACCAAGATGAGCTGTGTTCAGGTGGAGGATCAAAGAAGGACCAGAGAGGGTTAAAGGAAGAAGCAACAGAAAATCTCTGGAAGTTCTATTGGACCAGTACTGTCCAGTAGAACTTGGTGCGGTAATAGAAATTCTATCTATTCTGACCAATGCGGAGGCCACTGGTCACATGGGCTATTGAGCGCTTGAAATGTGGCGAATGCAACTAAGGAACTACACTTTTCATTTGACTTCATTTTAATTAATTTAATTTTTTTTAATCCTCACCCAAGGATATTTTTCCATTGCTTTTTAGGGAGAGTAGAAGAGAGAGGGAAAGGCAGAGAGAAGCACTGATGTGAGAGAAAACACATGAATTGGTTGCCTCCTGCACGAGCCCCAATCACGGCCCGGGTGGGGAGGAGCCTGCAACCAAGGTGCATGCCTTTGACCGGAATTGAACCCAGGACCCTTTGGTCCACAGGCCGACGCTCTATCCTCTAAGCCAGTGATGGCGAACCTTTTGAGCTCGGCGTGTCAGCATTTTGAAAAACCCTAACTTAACTCTGGTGCCGTGTCACATATAGAAATTTTTTGATCTTTGCAACCATAGTAAAGCAAAGATTTATATTTTTGATATTTATTTTATAGATTTAAATGCCATTTAACAAAGAAAAATCAACCAAAAAAATGAGTTCGCGTGTCACCTCTGACACGCGTGTCAAAGGTTCGCCATCACTGAGCTAAGCCAAACCATCCAGGGCTGCATTAATTTAAATTTATAGAGCCACGCTTAGTAAGTGGCCACCGTATTAGAGAGCCGAGCTGCAGCCTGTAGGACTGGCTGGGGAAAAGCCCGGATTTGTGACAAGAATGCTCTCACTCACAGGGTTGGTGGCCTGCAGGCCGGGGAGACAGGGGGAGACGGGAGGGGTGCACATTTACACGGAGAGAACCCAGGCCACTCTGTGTAATCCTCCCAAACAGCCTGAGGGGGAGGGTTTGTTTACCCAGCCCAGGACGAGGTCACAGTCAGGGGCCATATGCCTGCTTCTTGGGGCCTTGGTCCCCGGGCAGAGGAGCTTCCTCTACGCCAGTGGTTCTCAACCTTCCTCATGCCGCGACCCTTTAATACAGTTCCTCATGTTGTGGTGACCCCCAACCATAAAACTATTTTCGTTGCTACTCCATAACTGTAATTTTGCTACTGTTATAAATCGTCATGTAAACATCTGATATGCAGGATGTATTTTCATTGTTACAAATTGAACATAATTAAAGCATAGTGATTAATCACAAAAACAGTATGTAATTATATATGTGTTTTCCGGTGGTCTTAGGCCACCCCTGTGAAAGGGTCGTTCGACCCCCCCCCCCAACGGGGTCGCGACCCACAGGTTGAAAACCGCTGCTCTACGCACTGTCTTTGGGGAGTTGGTGCTGAGCAGGAGAGCTGGGCTTCCTCAGTCCCTTTCAGGGATTTACACCTGACCCTGTTCAAGCCCCTTAAGTGTGGCGTCTGGGGGGCTGACCGCACACAGCCCCTCCTTCCACGGACTCAATACCTGTTTGTTGCAATGAAAAAACAAGGTCGGAGCCAAAGCAGGAAAAGATCTCTGGCAACTGGAAGCCCGCTGGGGGGAGGGCCTTCGTTCCGTTCCTCCACCACACCGTTTGCCAGTCCTCCTCAAACTTGCCAATCACAAGGGATTTTTGTTGAAAAGGACATTTCCCAAGACTCGCTCCCTGGCATTTCTCTTGGGTAAATCTGGAGCCAAGAACGAGCATTTTTGTCAAGCCCCCACCCCCACCCTTCACACACACACACACACAATTCTGACGCAACTAGACCCAGAACCACCCTTTTGAGAAATACTCATAAGGCTAGGGTAAGGCTAGGAAAGCGGGTAGACACTTGGGGCCGGAAGAAATGACCATAAAGGGAAGTGCAGAAGTTGAGACAGGACTTGGAGCGACAAAGGTGTATGTTTTGGGTGCGAGGGCCCTGCAGAAGGCCAAAGGAGAACCCGAGTCCCCTGTGTCCAGGCCTTCCCCACCCAACAGCTCAGTCCAGCGAGTCCAGCCCCGAGAAGCTGCTAATCCCAAGGGAAACAGGCTTCTGGCCATTGGGAGCCCACAGCCCCGGGAGCCAGTGGGTTTCCCCTCCAAACCCATCCCGGCCACTGCTACACCTCGGCCCCTCACTTCTCCAAAGCGAGACACCTCAGTCATTTGCTCCAGACTTCCTGCACACGGTCTTTATTTTTACTCTCAAGCCTGTGGGCTGAGCCTGTGTGGGTGTGGGAGGGGAGCTGGGTATTTTCTACATCTCTGTATTTTCCTTCTGAACTGGGAGGGCTTTCACTTCCTCCCCAAACTCTCAGTTCTGCCTTGAATTCACAGGCTGCCCAGGCCTGGAGACCACCCTGCCTGTCCTCCTGAGCACCAGGGAAATGGAGAACTGATGGGCACCTGGCTGCCTTCACAGTACCTCGCGCTGGGTGATCACTTAGGAGTGAAAGGAAGCCTTCGCTGCAGCTGTAACCCCCCTGGGCAGGTGCCCTGGCTGTGGGGTGAGGAGGCAGGGGAGCCTTGCTCCCTCCCGACCGCTGCCTCAACCCTGCCTCGCACCCCTCTGACACCAGGGTGGGCAAGCCCAGGCCCCCACTTCCCTGCCTTGGCCTCTTATGCTCCAGCACTCAGCCAGCCAGGGGTGACTCTCAATCTGCCCCCAACCACCCCTCCCCCCAGCTCCTCCTGCTGGGCTAGTTCTACAAGTGGGAATCTTGGGGATCTGCCACACCGGAGCTCAGGGACATGGGGGGTGGGCACCACCCAAAGGGCCTGGCAACTTCCCATCTCATCCTCTCTGAACCTCAGTCTCCTCTTCGGCACAAAGTGCCCTGAGATCCAGTGGAGGATTCGAAAACGCACCTGAAGCACAGGCGGCCTCGATCAACAGTGCCCGTTCTCTAGGCATGAGTTGTAAGTGTGTGCTGAGAAAAGGAATCCTTTCATTTCGCACCTCCCAGCACAAGGAACACAGCTATGCAGAAAGCAGAGAGCTGCGGGCGCACTGGTCTCCAGCCCGGGGCATTATCTCCCCGCAGGAGACAGCAGCTGCCCCAGGGTTTTCCGCCATGTCTTCAAAGAAGCCCTCAGACCCGAAAATAAACCTCTGGAGAAGCAGTTACCCAGCTGGACGAGAGAGACTAGGCATGCAGCCGGGCACGCTGCCAGGGGCAGATTACAGGCAACAGGAGCAAAAGTGCCCCCTGCCCCCTGCCTCACTCCTCCCTCGCCTCTGGAAGTGGAGTCCGGGGTGCGCCAGCCCCCAAGACGTCCCAATTGCTCCCCACTGAGGTGGAAATCCCAGGGTGGACACAGCTTGCAGAGAGCTGGTGTCTGCTGAAGCCTGAGCACGCATCCAGGAGGTCGTGACTCAGCGCCCAGGAGGGCAGTCCCTACACAGGCAGGACACTGTCATCCACACATCCAGCCGGGGAACTGAGGGGGGAGCCAGGCCAGGTGCGCCCCCAAAGCTGAGGGTAGAGGGGCGCCTTCGGCGGGAGCCCCACGGGCTGCGGTACCTGCCCTCAGAGTCACCCGGGACGCAGTGGTGTAAACTAAAGCCTCCGGGGAACACTGGGGGGAGACCCGAGAACCGGGGTTCTGAGGACACACCAAGCCCTGCGCGCGGGCGGCACGGCGC
>NW_005359478.1:1393674-1401276 GCF_000412655.1 Myotis brandtii | reverse complement strand
CCCGCCCCTCCTTCCGGTCCTACCGACTTGGCCACCACTCGCCGGTTTTGATTTTTGGTTTCGGGAACGGGACTGTGCTGTGAAAGGCGCACCTGGGGGCCGCGGAGGACGGAGGTGCCTCCCTCCCCCCGCTCCTGTGAAGCCGTGGTCCAGCCCGGCTGCTTGGGACGCACCTGGAGCAGTGGTTCTCAACCTTCCTCATGCCGCGACCCTTTCATACAGTTCCTCATGTTGTGGTGACACCCAGCCATAAAATTATTTTCGTTGCTACTTCATAACTGTAATTTTGCTACTGCAAACAATATGTAATTACGTATGTGTTTTTCGATGGTCTCAGGCGACCCCTGTGAAAGGGTCGTTCGACCCCCAAAGGGGTCGCGACCCACAGGTTGAGAACCGCTGAGGGATAGCCCTAAAACCACCCCCAGAGATTCTGATTTAATGGATCTGGCCGCAGCCCCCCGCAGAGGGGGATCGCTCCACCCAGGCCCCCACCTACGGTGACTGCTCTTCAGAGTTTCTTGGGTTTTCTTTCAGCATCTGTCGGAAAGATTTTTTGCAGTCTATGCTCAGGAGATGGCATGGGTACACCGGACCCAGGGTCTGGGTCACAGGGGCTCAGTGGATGCCAGAACCTGCTTATCCACCCTCCTGAGGTGAGAAGTAGAAGTCGGTACCGGCTTTCGTGAGCAAGACCTTTGGAAAAAGGGCCCACGAAGGTTGCCCAGGGTCCTGAAGCCGCCAGGGTGGCCTCAGAGCTCACTGTGAAGGGAAAGAAAAGTGCTGAGATGAGGTCCAGTCTGAGAAGCTTCTGGACCAGCAACTGCTCATTACAATGAGCTTATCCACTTGGACTCCAGGCTGACCCTACCCAGAACCAAGGTTCCTGGGGCAGCTGGAATGGGCATGGCCTGGAGGGGCCCCCAGGTGGATAGGACCTGGCAAGAAGGAACAGAGCTCCTGCCTGGCCGGCGTGGCTCAGGGGTTGAGCATTGACCAATGAACCAGGAGGTCACGGTTCAATTCCCGGTCAGGGCACATGCCCGGGTTTCGGGCTCGATCTTCAGTATGGAGCATGCAGGAGGCAGCTGATCAATGATTCTCTCTCATCATGGGTGTGTCTATCTCTCTCTCCCTCTCCCTTCCTCTCTGAAATCAATAAAAATATATTTTTTTTTAAAGGAAGGGACAGCCCTAACCGGTTTGGCTCAGTGGATAGAGCGTCGGCCTGCGGAGTCAAGGGTCCCAGGTTCGATTCCGGTCAAGGGCATGTACCTTGGTTGCAGGCACATCCCCAGTGGTGGGTGTGCAGGAGGCAGCTGATCGATGTTTCTCTCTCATCGATGTTTCTAACTCTCTATCCCTCTCCCTTCCTCTCTGTAAAAAATCAATAAATTATATTTAAAAAAAAAAAAAAAAAGAAAGGGACAGGGCTCCTGAGATACGGCTCTCAGACCCGTTCATCTGGCCTGTCTGTGGGAACCACCCATCAGCAGTGCCAGGCAGAACCAGCCACATGCCCTGACCCATCTTCGATGGAGTGTGATAGGGGTGGATTCACTTAGCCACACCCACAGCCAGGGAAAGAAAGGCCTATTGGGGGCAGGCGGATCTTTTGGCCACTCGCCCTCTGGGCTGGAAGGTGGTTCCCGCTGTGGGTGCCCCTTCCCGTTTGTGGAAAATGCAGACCTGAAAATAATCCTAGGGGACCACAAGCTGCCGGCCCGAAACCAGAAGCTCAGAGAGGAAGGCTTCTTGGGCACGATATTTAAACTCTCTGAGCCTCTATTGCCCGATTTTTGAAAAATATTATTTTTTATTGATTTCAGAGAGGAAGGGAGAGGGAAAGATAGAAGCATCAATGATGAGAGAGAATCATTGATCAGCTGCCTCCCGCATGCCCCATACTGGTATCCGAGCCAGCAACCCGGACATGTGCCCTGACCGGGAGTCAAACCATGACCTCCTGGTTCATAGGTCAATGCTCAACCACTGAGCCACGCCGGCTGGGCTCTATTGCTCAATTTTTTAATATGAGAGCAGCAATATGCAAATGATCGAGGTTATGGTTCCCATGAAAAGATCTGGCCCATCTTTTTTTTTTTTTTTCTCAGCCTCATGTTCTACATCTCTATGCTTTGAATATAATTATGTTTTTTATCATTTATGGCTTCTCACCTCCATGCCTATGTTCAAGCTATTCCCTCTGCCAGAAATCCCCTTGTTTTGTCCTACACCCTCCTCACACTTAAGACTCAGCTGGGATGTCTTCTTCAGGAAGGTGCCCGTCTCTTCCCTACTTCGCTGGAATCCTACCGCTCATCCACAAGGTCAAATTAGGTGGCTGGGCCCTGTGCTCCCTCCTCAAAACCCCCTCCGGACTTTGTTCACCACCCTGTCTTCCCTGCCACACCATGAAGTTCATCTCTGCCCCCACTGCTGAGCGGGGCCTGGCACAGGGCGAGGGCCTTTGTCTGGGAGATGTGACCTCCCTGGGGTAGTTCGAGAAAAGTCTCTCTGACCTCCGTCAAACGCCACTTGAACTCAACACCAAGTGGAGTTTCAAAATTCATGAGGCCACATTCGGGTGTTTACTATGGAAAACACTGATAAGGGAGAGAACACAGACCTGTGCGGTGCGGCCTGACCTGCTTGCATCCTGGGGTCACTAGCTAGGTCTCTCGTCTGGCTTCTCGACCCAGCAAGGGGAGAAGATTCGGGCCTGTCTCGATTTGTCTAGAGCCCCAAATGGGAACAGGGATAGCGAGTCACCCGCAAACAGAACTGAGAACGAACCAGGCAGGGCTGGGGATTCCGGCCCCGCAGGAGAAGGAACAATGAGGACTTCCAGGGGGCACCTCTGCCCGGAACTGTGCTGCCTGCGAAGCGCTTTCAGACACGCTCTCCTTTGAACTTCTTAGCCCTGGGGGCTGGGAGATTTCGGCTCCAATTTTCAGATAAGTTCACCGGGGCTCAGAGAAGTAAAGTGACTCGTTCAAGATTGCACCACTGGTCAGCGGCGCTCTGAGGTCTGGCTCCTGGCCCAGAACCCGCACTGAGGGAGGGTGCGGTGGACACAGGACCAAGGACACTGCAGGACAGCTGTCTGCCCGATTAGTGAGCCAGGAGGGGAGAGGAGCGAGGAGCAGAACCTGCCATCTGGGACACCCCCTTCTTGGGCCTCCCTGACGCTCTCCCCTCAACCAGTTTGTGTTCCTGCAGTTGCCTTCGGTCACCCCTAGAGGGGGAAGCTCCGACCGGCTCCGCTCCTATCAGATCCTTCCCAGCAAGCAAGTCCTCTCCCACCTTTGACCTGAAGAGATTAAGCTTCTTAAAGTTTGCCACAGTCAGAGGGTCAACTGGAGGCCTTAGAATAAATTCATAGATTGTGGTGAATCCAAAAGGTACTTATGTACCCTCTGCTGCTCCGCCCTCCAGCCTCCAAAGGCGATTTGCCAAAGATGACAGGGGGCAAGTAATGACAGGAAGTCAAGATCCCAGATAGCCGGACTCAAGAGCCATTTCTTTTCCATTCCTACCCTGCGCCCACCCTCAGGCGTGAGCTGATGTGTGAGAGTTATTAGCAACCAGGAGATTTTAAAACAATGCCCTTTGTTCTCTCTCCGCCTTTTAGGGGCAATGATAATCCTAAGAAGTGCATGGGGGTGGGCTGCCTTGCTATCTCTCCCCTGGCCTCTGGCCCTGGCTTATCAATAATTACTGGAAGGTGCTCTTTATTCCCTGAAACCTTCCCCTCGCCTTTCTCAACAGCCCAAGAGGAGGTCCAGCAGTTCTCAACCTGTGGGTCGCGACCCCTTTGGGGGTTGAACGACCCTTTCACAGGGGTCGCCTAAGACCATCCTGCATATCAGATATTTACATGACGATTCATAACAGTAGCAAAATTACAGTTATGAAGTAGCAAGGAAAATAATTTTGTGGTTGGGGGTCACCACAACATGAGGAACTATATCAAAGGGTCGCGGCATTAGGAAGGTTGAGAACCACTGAGGTAGACAGTCTGTGGCCCAACTGAGGTATAATAAGGGGGCCCCTCTGATGGGCAGAACTCAGTGGCCTAGACCACTGACACCCCCACAGAATCAAGACCCAGCCAGGGCCAGCGACCGCCTGCCTGGGGAGACTCCTCCACGGTCACAGCTCCGGCAAGACCGCAGTCAGGCTGCCCATTCACCGCCTGCAGCGGAGTTCCGTACATTTTCTGTTCCATTTCCCTGTCACATCACCAGCTGAGTTCACCCCCAGAGAAGGGATTTTTAGCCCCGTTTTCAGAAAGGGGTTATAAAATTCCTCCTCTCCTTATAATATTGATAGTGTTATGATTTCATAACTGTTTAAAAGCACAACTAGAATTAAATGTAGAATTACCATATGATCTAACAATTCCTTTTCTGGGTATATATACAAAAAATTGAAAGCAGGAACTCAGCCCAGCCAGCGTGAACCAGAAGGTCATGGTTCGATTCCGGTCAGGGCATATGCCTGGGCTGTGGGCTAAACCCTTAGTTGGGGGGGGCGGGGGCTGCAGGATTCTCATCAATGATGTTTCTATCTCTCCCTCTCCCTTCCTCTCTGAAATCAAGCGAAATATATCTAAAAATAAATAAAAATTAAAAAGAAAGCAGGAACTCAAACAGATGTGTACACCCCTGTTCATAGTGGGAAGGGGGTAGGACCACGGTTGTTTAATGATTACTAGCTGCAGATAAGAGGTTTTCTTACAGACCCCGGGAAGTGAGGATGTGCTGCAAGAAGAAAAACAGAGCTGTAAAAAGATAAGAGACGCCTTGGGGCCCATCCGGGTGGGTCCCTTGCTCAGAAAAGAAAATACATGTTGTGAACAGACAAAGGACAGGACATGCTTTGATTTGGTTGCTGTGCCTGGACCCTGACCCCCTCCAGGAGTTCGCCTCAGCTCAGGAATGCTGACCATTCTCGTCTCCCAGGACCCTTCCAAGCTGAGTTTTAACACCATTGAAAAGGAACTACCTTGTTATGGGGCTTCAAGATCCTGGAAGGAGACACACAGACCGCAGACCCTGCAGCCATTATCCTGACACCCCACCCCACCCCGGCAGACAGCTTTCATCCTTCTCTCTCTATAATCAGCCGGCTAGTAGGAGGTGTTAGCGCAGAATTTACCAGATGACCTGCTGCTCTCTCCATACTGCCAGAATAAACACTCATATACGATTCAACCTTGTCTCTGCTTAATTTGGCTCAAGTAGTGACAGATGGCCGGGACCCATTTAGTGCCCTGTATCAATAGCAGTAATATACATAACAGCCAAAAGATGGCAGCAACCCAAGTTTCCACCTATGGATGAATGAATAAACAAAATGTGGTATATATATGAAATGATTCAGCCTTAAAAAAGGAGGCAATTCTGGCACACACTACAGCATGAATGATCCTTAAAGACATTGGGCTAAGTGAAATAAGCCAGACACAAAAAGACTATTGTATAATTCTACTTATATGAAAAACCCAGAGTAGCCTGGCCAGTGTGGCTCAGTGGTTGAGCATCGACCTATGAACCAGGAGGTCATGGTCGGATTCCCGGTCAAGGGCACATGCCTGGGTTGCCCGCTCAATCCCCAGTAGGAAGTGTGCAGGAGACAGCCGATCAATTATTCTCTCTCATCATTGATGTTTCTCTCTCTCTCCCTCTCCCTTCCTCTTTGAAATCAATGAAAATATATTTAAACAAAACAAAACCAAAGTAGTCAAAACTCATAGAGACAGATAGTAGAATAGTTGTTGCCAGAGGCTGGGAGAAGACAGGAATGGGTGTCATGGTTGAATAGGTATGGAATTTCAGTTTTGCAAGATGATGGATATAATGTGATGGTTGCACTGGAGTAGAACAACGTAAATATGCTTATCACTATGAACTGTACTCTTATAAATGGTCAAATGGTAAATTTTACATTATGTATATTTTTCCACATTTTTTTAAAAAATCACAATTATACGATTAAACAAGCTAGGAACATAAATCATGATATGCAAAATAGATACATTGTTATATATTAAGTAGGTGGGGACAGGGGAACTACTCATGTTATTAAAGGATATAACATGAAGTTCTTTTAGAAAGTGGACTTTTAAAAATGCAATACACAGTATAATTCTATGTGCACAGCCTCCGGAGCCAGACTACCTGGGAGTTTCAGTTCTACCACTGATTTAACATCGCTGGGCTTCGGTGTCTCCCTCTGTGAAACGGAATTTTTGGACTGGAACCCAGGCTCTTTGTCCGTCGGAGACTTAGAATGAGTCCATGGACAGAAGGTGGAATAGCAAAGGTGTCCTGGTTCTTATTAAAGAACAAGTACAGACTCCCACGTGGGGAGAGGGAAAGAGTCCCACAGAACAGAGCCTCCCACGTGGGGAGGGGAAAAGGGTCCCACTGAGTCCCTTTTCCCTACGGCTTATAAAGGCTGTAGATTTTGGTGCTTGATATCCCCTCTGATTGGTCACTATTCCCTTAGACTGGTTACTATGGTAACTCCTGAGCTCAAAGGTCGAACCTCACATGGGACGTGAGGTTCTCCCCTCCTTCCTTATTGTTTTTCTATTCCCTTTGGGCTTTCTTCTTCTCCAAGGGCTTCCTTCTCTTTATTTTGTAAATTTAGACCTTTTGCTGTTCCCAGCTCTCTCAGTCTATGGAAATGTACCTGTTGCAGCTTTCCAGCCCCCCTATGCTATGGAAATATACCTTCTGCTGCTCTGCAGCCCTGTGCTTCTTCCATGGTCCCCTTGATTTCTAAAACTTTTTAAATTTCCTAAAACCTGTCTTTTTCACCCCTAAAAATTCCTTTTTCATCTGTAAAATAGGGAAAATAAAGACACTTTCATGGAATTCTTATGAGAATTAAATGAGTTAACATATGCAAAATGTTTATAACATACCCAACACATGGTAAGTCCTTATGAGTGTTTGTTAAATAAATGTAAATTTAAAAAATTTCCCAAAATATATCCTCTAGACAGAAGAGTCCATCTGAATATGTTTTTTAGTTATAGCGCATTATATCACCCATAAAACGAACAGGTTGCAATAGCATTTGTTCATTAGCTACTCTTTGAGGCCCCTTCTAGCTCCCGGGTTTAACTGTGCTCTGATTAAAGAACAATTTGCCAGTTGACTTAACAGTTCCAGCCAGGTTTGCTCCTGCTGTCAACAGTAATCTCTCATCTGCCATTTCATCTTTCCTGGAAAATATTCTAAACTTGGACTTCACGCGTCTGTTCTTGCACTTCCCCGTAGAGGCTGCGTTACACGCTGGCTGTTGGCAGACTGAGGGCTGACTAATAACTGCCCTTCACATCACTGACCATTTGCTCCCTTTGCCTCCACCAGCTGGCTCTCTAGCAAGCATTCCTAGATGCATAGCCATAGGAGAGTGGACAGACCTGTATAGGCAGATTGCTGGGCCAAACGGCCTCCTTTCAAATGGACAAGTTCTAAAACCCATTTCTCTAAATATCCTTTTCCTTTTCTGTAAAACGGGAATAGTAAGAGTCTCTACTGCCCAGGGTTACTGTGAGGATTCACTGAGAAAACTATCTCAAGT
>NW_005359478.1:1389418-1393399 GCF_000412655.1 Myotis brandtii | reverse complement strand
AATGTCAGCCAGGTAATAATCATCTGTATGTGTGGGAACCTCACCCATCCCATGGAGTAGAGAAGAAAGTAGGTGTTACTTATAATCTTTTCTTTTTTTCCTGTTACCTGAAATTTCCCTCCAAGGGAAAAACCTTCTTTATGTTGACCATTTTCATGCGTCTCTTTCCTAGGTATAGCATACCCTTTTCTGGCCCATAAAATGGATCATGTTAAACATAATTGTACTTTCCGCGCTACCCAGGGAGGGCTCCATACGGCGTTGTTCTCGGTTCCCACGTAACTTAAAGGGAAACTTTTCACAATGTCCGGAGCCCTTGATGTCCTGCAAATGAAGGAGGAGGATGTCCTCAAGTTCCTTGCAGCAGGAACCCACTTAGGTGGCACCAACCTTGACTTCCAAATGGAACAGTACATCTACAAAAGGAAAAGTGATGGCATCTACATCATCAATCTGAAGAGAACCTGGGAGAAGCTTCTGCTGGCAGCTCGGGCCATTGTTGCCATCGAAAACCCAGCTGACGTCAGTGTCATATCATCCAGGAATACTGGCCAGCGAGCTGTGCTGAAGTTTGCTGCTGCCACTGGAGCCACTCCCATTGCCGGCCGCTTCACTCCTGGAACCTTCACCAACCAGATCCAGGCAGCCTTCCGGGAGCCAAGACTTCTGGTGGTTACTGATCCCAGGGCTGACCACCAGCCTCTCACAGAGGCGTCTTACGTTAACCTGCCCACCATCGCTCTGTGTAACACAGACTCTCCGCTGCGCTATGTGGACATCGCCATCCCTTGCAACAACAAGGGGGCTCACTCAGTGGGTCTGATGTGGTGGATGCTGGCCCGGGAAGTACTCCGCATGCGTGGCACTATCTCCCGTGAACACCCGTGGGAAGTCATGCCTGATCTTTACTTCTACAGAGATCCTGAAGAGATTGAAAAGGAAGAGCAGGCTGCTGCTGAAAAGGCTGTGACCAAGGAGGAATTTCAGGGTGAATGGACTGCTCCTGCTCCTGAGTTCACTGCTGCTCAGCCTGAGGTTACAGACTGGTCTGAAGGCGTGCAGGTGCCCTCTGTACCCATTCAGCAGTTTCCTACTGAAGACTGGAGTGCTCAGCCTGCCACTGAAGACTGGTCTGCAGCCCCCACTGCTCAGGCTACTGAATGGGTAGGAACAACCACTGAGTGGTCCTAAGCTGTTAATTCTTAAATTCTTAACAGAACGGAAATGAGGTTGATGGAAAATAAACAGTTTCTAAAAGTCTTAAAAAAAAAAAAAAAAAAAACATAATTGTAGTAAGTGTGAAGCCGTATAGCATAGAGATTTAAAGCTTTGGAGTGTGCTAGAATTTAAAGTCAGATAATAATAAGTATTGGCAAGAATGTGAGGAAATCAGAGCCCTCATACACTGCTGGTGAGAATCCCGGCTGGTGCAGCCACTTTGGAAAACATTCTGGAAGTTCCTCAAATGATTAAACATAGAGTTACCATATGACCCAGCGATTTCAAGAGAAATGAACACTTGTACGCAAACACTTGCACGCAAATGTTTAAAGCAGCACCGGTTTCGGGCTCCAACCCTCTAGGGGGCATGCAGGAGGTAGCCAATCGATGTTCCACTCTCACACAGATGTTTCTTTCTCTCTCCCTCTCCCTTCTTCTCTCTCTAAAAACCCATTAAATAAAAAAAATAATTGAAAACAGGGACTGACAGACATTTGTACACCTGTGTGCAAGCAGCATTATTCATAATAGTAAGAGAGTTGCCTGATGGCCTTCGAGTGGACTTTTTCCTGCCTTTGGACTCAAAGCATCAGCTCTTCCTGGGTCTCCAGCCTGCAGGTCTTCAGACTGGCTCTACACCCTTGGGTGCCCTGGTTCTCGGCCCTCAGATTTGCGCAGAATTACACCATGGACTCTCCTGGGCCTCCAGCTTGCCTACTCACCCTGCAGAGCTTGGGGTTTGACAGCCCCCATGATCACATGAGCCAATCCCTTATAATACATCTCTATTATATATTATAATACATCCTACATAATAAAGAGCCAATATGCTAATTAGACTGAACAGCAGAACAGTCTTCCAGATGACCTTCCAGATGAAGCCGGGGCTGTGAGGGCCAGCTGAGGCTGTGAGGGGCTGTGAGGGCCGGCTAAGGCTGCGAGGGCCGAGCCACTTGCATGAATTTCATGCATCAGGCCTCTAGTAATATAATAAACATATATGTAAAGAGACTGATTATGTACATATATAGAATATACACATCCATTCATATAAATAGACCTATTGGTTCTGTTTCTCTGGAGAACCTTGACTACTACAGACAGGCAGTGAGGAAAAAAATGACTATCATTAAAGGTTTGAGAGTTTGGCAATTCCTATTCGGTTTGAGGGCAGCGGGTTCATAGTGGAGTGGACACTGAGCTGGACCTTAAAGGTAGGGGTGGAAGGGTTGGAGAGATGAGGGAGAAGATAGAGAAAATTCCAAACAGAAGCAACAGTATGAGCAAAGACATAAAAACAGGAACATTCTGGCTGCGTTTGAAAAATAACACATCACAGCACAGCCCTGCATAGTTTACTGCTTGCTCCCACACACCCTTTTGAGTCATCACATAGGAAGCAAGAGAACACTGAGACCTAAATGGATCATGAACCTGCCAAACGTCTCTACAGCTAGACCTGCGTTGTCAGCTCCCACCCCAAACCCATGGCCTCTAGAGCTAAGTATAATCCACTCAAGACACTTCACAGCCTGGTCAGATGCCTTTTCTTCCTCTTTCCCTGAAGCCCTCTCCCGATAGTCTGCATTCATCTGGAGGTCACCATGCCCCTTTGAGAGCGTGGGTGTGGTTTCTAAAATAGAGGACTGGCTGTGTGTCTGCTTCATGCTCCCCCCTGAGGCCTGCAGTCAGGTCACCGGCGGCCAGATCCCAGATCTTTTTCCTTCTGGAAGGAGATTGGTCTATTTTTCTCTGGGAAATCTGACTAGCCCTAGAGGAGAGACCTAAAGATCCAGATATCTAGGGATTTTCCCAGCAAACAGCCCTACCCAAAGGCAGAACTTCCAATCAGCATTTTGGTTCTCAGGTTAGACATTTCCCGTCTGCTCCTCCATCACCTCTCTCCACCCTATCCTCTGCCCTGGGACGTTCCCAAGTATGGACAGCAGGGGCCTTCTGTGCACTAGCCCACGCTCTAACCACTGAGCCACCGGCCAGGGCCAATTGAGTTTTATCTTTTATGAATTTCAGCAGTCTTTGTCTTTTAATTAGGTCATTCTGTTCTTTATATTTAAATTGAATTACTGATAAACTTGCATTTACTTCTTGCCATCTTATCACTTGTTTTATATTTATCTCATCGTTTCTATTTTTTTCTTCTGTCACTCTGACTTCTTTGTATTAATTTATTTTTTCATTTCCTCCTCTATTTAATTCTTAGTTATACATTATTCTACTATTTTTATTGATTTCCCTACAGCAACAATTCTTAACCTTTTTGATTGAAAGACCCCCTTTATAGTCCTGGCCAGTGTTGCTAACTGGTTAGAGCATTGACCCACACACTGAAGGGTTGCAGGTTCAATCCCTGGCCCCAGTTGGGGCACATGCAGGAGGCAACCAATAGATGTGTCTCTCTCACATTGATGTTTCTTTCTCTTTCTCTCCCCCTCCCTCCCTCCCTCCCTTCCACTCTCTCTAAAAATCAATGGATCCTAGTAGGGGGCTTGCAGGACGCAGCCAATGGATGTTTCTCTCTCCCTCCCTCCCCCTTTCTCTCTCTAAAATCAATAAAAACATTTTTTTAAAAGATAAAAATCGCCGAAACCGGTTTGGCTCAGTGGATAGAGCGTCGGCCTGCGGACTGAAAGGTCCCAGGTTCGATTCCGGTCAAGGGCATGTACCTGGGTTGCGGGCACATCCCCACTAGGAGATGTGCAGGAGGCGGCTGATCGATGTTTCTCTCTCATCGATGTTTCT
>NW_005359478.1:1367750-1389368 GCF_000412655.1 Myotis brandtii | reverse complement strand
GATTCCGGTCAAGGGCATGTACCTTGGTTGCAGGCACATCCCCAGTAGGAGATGTGCAGGAGGCAGCTGATCGATGTTTCTCTCTCATCGATGTTTCTAACTCTCTATCTCTCTCCCTTCCTCTCTGTAAAAAATCAATAAAATATATTAAAAAAAAAAAAAAGATAAAAATCAATGGAAAAAATATCCTCGGTTGAGGATTAAAAACAAGAAAGAAAGACCCCTTTATACTCTCAAAAATTGTTAGGAATACAACTGGATATCCACATGTAACAAGAATGAAGTTAGATCCTTATCTCCCGTTGCACACAAAAATTAACTGAAAAATAGAGCAAAGACCTAAATTTCAGAGCTAAAACTATAAAAATTACTAGAAGAAAACACAGGGGTAAACCTACATGGCCTTGGATTGGGCAATAGTTTCTTAATTATGGCACCTAGCCCAAGCAACAAAAGAAAAAATAAACAAGTTGGACTTCATAAGGACACCATCAAGAGTGACATGAGCCCTAGCCAGTTTGGCTCAGTGGATAGAGCGTCAGCCTGCAGACTGAAAGGTCCCAGGTCTGATTCTGGCCAAGGGCACATGCCCAGGTTGTGGGCTCGATCCCCAGTGGGGGGTGTGCAGGAGGCAGCCAATCAATGATTCTCTCTCATCATTGATGTTTCTATCTCTCTCTCCCTCTCCCTTCCTCTCTGAAATCAATAAAGATATATTAAAAAAAAAAAGAGTGAAATGACAATTCACACAATGGGAGAAAATATTTGTAAATCATATATCTGATAAAGGTCCAGTATCCAGAATACATAAAGAACTCTTACAACTAAAAATAAAAAGACCAGAAAAAGGACAAAAATTAAATATTTCACGAAAAGATATACAAATGGCAAAGACAGCACATTGATCAGCTGCCTCCTGTACACCTCCTACTGGGGATGTGCCCGCAACCAAGGTACATGCCCTTGACCGGAATCGAACCTGGGACCCCTCAGTCCACAGGCCGACGCTCTATCCACTGAGCCAAGCCGGTCAGGGCCCTCTCTCATCTTTGATGTTTCTATCTCTCTCTCCCTCTCCCTTCCTCTCTGAAATCAATAAAAAAAATATTTAAAAAACAAACAAAATAAACGAACAACAAAAGAGAGAGGAGCTCATAGACACAAAGAACAAATTGATGGTTGCCAGATGGGAGGGGGGGGTTGAGGGGCTGGGTGAAAAATGTGAAGGGATTGAGAAGTACACATTGGTAGTTACAAAACCATCATAGGATGTAAAGCGCAGCGTAAGGAATGTAGTCAATCATGTAACTGGTATCGTGCCAGGTGGTGCGAGATGTATGGAGGGGGTGATCACTTTGTAAGTTACATAAATGTCTAACATGCTGTTCACTTGAAACTGATACAATATTAAATGCCAACTGTCATTGAAATTTTGTTTTAATTAAAAGAAAAAGCCAGCCGGAGGACAGAGTTTAGTGGTCAACAAAGTCAAATGGCTAAGGGATTGCAAGATCAGACCTGCACGCCTCCACGGGGCACGGCGCCGTGAGGATAAGGGTGACTTCATGGAAAGCGTTTTGGGGGTGGGTACAGAAGCTGACCGCAGGGAGTGGAATGAGGAAGAGGGTGAGGACGTGGACACAGATCACAGAACGGTGTACAGGGGTGAGGAAAGGGCTCATTTCGTGACGGGAAGAATCAGCAGAGAGGGAGGTGGAGGGAATAAAGAGGACAGTGGGTGGAGGAGGTGGGGGAGTAGAGGAGCCAGAGCACAGTGGGGCCCAGGCTTTGCTTCTGCCCAGTGACACTTGTAGGTGACAGGACGCTGAAGTGGCCGTTTTCCTCTGGGAAGTGGAGGCAGAACCATCTGCTGAGAGAAGGGGAGGAGGTGGTGGGAGGGAGCAGAGGAGAGGGGACAGTTAGGAGTCAGCAGGGGGTCGGAGAATGGAAGTCACTGGGCTGTTCCTGGGCAGAGTGGTTCATGTCAGACCACAGGCTCTGAGCTGGGCTGGGGAGCGAGTAAGAGCCCACACCAAGGAGCTGGCGACCAGAAGGCCAGGCAGGAGGTCGTGCTGGGAGCACAGGTGGAAGGTGCAAGGAGGATATGGAGGGTCAAATACTGGATTGTGACATTTCAGACGTGGAGCTGCTCCCGGGGGCTGTGGATGTCCGTGTGTTACAATAGGGGTGGGGAGGTGAAGGTGGGGAGGGTTACAGTCAAAATGAGGAAGAACCAAGCCAGGGCGTCAGGCAGACTTCTCACCCACAGTCAGAGAAGGCACTGGGGTGATGGTGGGTGGGGACTGGAGGTGGTCGGACCGGAGCCCAAGTCCTTAGGGAAAGAATTAGCAGATCAAGGGAAGAACACGGGAATCTGAGTGGCAGGAGGCTCAGAGGAAGCATCTTTGTACAGAGATGGAAGGAAAATGTCTAGAAGTGGCAATGAGCAAAGAAGTAATGCTGCCCCCACCTGGCCGGCGTAGCTCAGTGGTTGAGCCTCCACCTATGAACCAGGAGGTCATGGCTCGATTCTGAGTCAGGGCACATGCCCGGGTTGTGGGCTCGTTTCCCAGCAGGGAGTGTGCAGGAGGCAGCAGATCGATGATGTTTCTATCCCTCTCTCCATCTCCCTTCCTCTCTGAAATCAATAAAAATATATTTTTAAAAAATTTTCTGCAGTCTTGCTTATACTATTTAGGTCCCTTGATAGTCACTTCTATGAAAAGCCAGGAAGATGTGAGTCTGTGAGGCTGATACTAATGGATAAGGTATGGGGTAAAAGCAAAAAAAACACAAACAAAAACGTGAAATATTTACCTGGTACTTCCCCTGCACATACCCACCCACTTGGCACGTATTACAAAGGAAAGGTTGGCTTGTGTTTAAAAAAGGGACCAGTTCAAGGTCCGAGGCACGAATACACAGTCCCTGTGATGTGCCTCTTGGCCCCGCCCACTGCCCCATCGTCCAGCTGAACCGGAGTCTGGCAGGTGGGCTAACAGAGGGGTTCACCCTACCAGCCAGACTGCCCTCTCCCCTCAGCCCAGATCCACCCATCCCGTTCCTGCCTGTCTGACCTGGGCACCCTGGTTCAAGAAAAGGTTTCTCTCTTCACGTTGACCATGTCTTGATTACACATCAGAAAAGAAACAAATTACACATTTCTCAGAAACTGAAATTTTATAAAAAGGCATTTTTCTCTTATATCCATAAAATGATATAATTTTTCCAAGTATAGAAATATGTCATAAATTATACAGAATGTTCCTTAATTACAGTTCAATGCAACTTGGTACTTTCCTCCCTCCCTAAAAAATGAGAGAGAACCAAAAAAATAATATATAACTGTATATATATATAGATAAATTTATATTTATATAATAGACAAACCAAATATGAAAAAAAATCATTTCCTCTTTGGTATAAAAATCAGACTCTCACCTTGAGACACACAGACAGACATGATGTTGGGTTTGTAAACGGTGTGGCCCTAAGGGGTTTCCCTGTCGCGCTTTCCCCTCCCCCCATCGGAGGCCCACCCACCCTGCCTCACCGCAGCCCACCTGCAGCTCCATGGGGCTCCACGTAATGGAATGTCCAAGATCTCTGCACCCCACACCCAGCCCGCACCATTCCTGAGGACCCCCTCCACCAAAGACGAGGAAAGGATTCTTCCCAAGATGAATGGAGGAAGGAGAGGTGCCAAGGCTCCAACCAGCCCGTCCAGACCACGCCAGGCACCGAGCAGCGCCTCCACACCCGGCGCACGGCCTCCACCACCTCCTCCCAGGTGCCGGCCCAGCGGGTGGGGCCCCCGTTTACCAGAAGGGAGAAGCAGAGGCCAGCTTCCCCTTTTGGCCCCCCTCAGGTCCTGGGGTACAGGTGCAGTAAAATGCCAGATGAGGAGGGAGAAGGGAGTCAGAGGGACTCTGCTAATGGACTTGAGTCTACATTTAAAATGAAACAAAACCTTTTTTAGGACTAAACTTCATACCCAGCTTTTGGCCAGAGAATGACAGGGCCACTATCCCAGGCTCCAGCCCAGTGCCAGCAGGACTTACGGAAACCGGGAGTTGATATGTGAGTGTGCTGGGGGAGGGGGCAGCTCTTCACTCCCAAGGTGAGAAGGAGACAGGACCAAACCCTCCTCTATTCTCCGCGCACCCTCTGGCTAACAGGCACCTCCCTCCTGGTCAGCCTCACTGCCCCTCAGCCCCTGGAGGGCCCACCCAGAACTGCCGCTCCTCCCAAACCACCCCACAACTGCCAGGTGGGCACCCGTGTGCGCCAGCCTCCTCTTTCCCAGGAGAGTTAAGACACCGACCACACATAGAAGTCACTTAGAGGCCTCCTCCACTTGCCAAATAAAAAAGACAAAACCAAACTAGACACAAACACAAACCAAGGAGAGGCATACCCGACGTGAGGGGCCCAGAGGCCCCAACAGGTCTCTGGCTTCCCGGCACGATACATTCTCATGTAATTCAGGAACAGGGCCCGAGGGCCCCTGGGGAAGGGGAGTAGAAAAATACAGAGACTCGAGTCTCCCTGTGGGCTCCCAGGCAAGGCAGGGGCAGACCCAATCTCTCACAGTTTCTTCTTCTGTTTTTGGTTCCACATCTGGTCCCCCACTGGGGCTGGTTCCAGATGGCCAAGCCCGTACTCTGCTCGAGGCCTGCCCCCTCCACCCTCCCAGCTGGTGGCAGGGCCCCTGACTGGAATGTCCCAGACGCTGCTGGTGGGGCCAGCAGGACAGAGTCCACCAGGGGAGATGCCTGGGAGGGGCAAGGCAGGGAGACCTGCAGCTACGACCCGGTCCTCTCGGTGGCCGGCCCGCCCTGTGAGCTCTGATCCCTGGCACGGGGCAGAGCGGTCCCGGCCCTCATCCCTTGAGGGGCTTGTCCGCCCCTCCACTGGGACTGCTGGCGCTGTCACTCTTCTTCCTGCGCAGGCTTTCGATCCAGCTGGAGCTGGAGCGGGTGGTAAAGCTGGAGAGCGCCAGGGAGCTGAGCCGCATGTTCTTGCCCGACATGATGAGCTCCCCGAAGCCCTCCTGGTGGGAGAAGGCGTAGCCAGAGCGCCGGGACCCTGTGCGGCCCACCCGCCGCATGCAGCGGTGCTGGGCCTTCTGCTTCTTCCTCACCAGCTGGGTGTAGCGGACCTGGGGGGGTTGGGGAGCACGAGGAAGGAGTGGTCATCAGTGTGGCTGCGTCAGACACCACCACCAAGAAGGGGCCTGAGCCCCCAGGACAGGACAGTACGGGGACCACCACCAACACGTGAGGCACGAAGCCCAAAGCCGCAGCTGCGTGCGTGTTTATGCCAGAAGGGCTTCCGGGCACCCGCTGCTCACCGTGTCGGAGAGATCGGGCTTCAGGTTCAGCTTGAGGAATCGGAAAGCGACCACAGGCAGGATGCAGACGACCGTGGTGAGCGCGATGGTCAGCCACACCGTGGGCTGGGCCAGGGTGTTCTGCGCGTTACCTGAGAACGCAGAGGAGTCAGGGGCCCTGGGAGTCACAGGGTGGACAGCTCCCCCACTCCCCCAGGCTCACAGCCTAAGTCATCCTGGCTTCCGGCTCCTCCCTGCTCCCCATAGAGGTATCTCCAAATTTGACTCTCGCTCCAAACTCTCCCCAAAACTTCAGGCCTGTTTCTCTAACTGCCTTAGTTGACATCTCTGTTGAACCTCTAACGGGCATCTCCATTTCTAATGGCCAAAAGTGAACTACCGTTCCCTCCACCCCAAGCTGCTCCATGTGCCCCGCTCCAGAAAGGCCACCTCCCATTCACTGCCACCACCAACAGCCCAGAGGCCAACTCTGACTTCTCTCGCACACTGCTCCTCCGATCTGTTGGCTCTACTCCCAAAATGCCTACGGCTCCCGCCACTGTTCGCTGTACTGCAAGCCACCACTGCTCTCACCTGATGACTGCTAGAGCCACCTTTCCCTCTCCACTTTATCACAGTAAGAGTGATCCTTTAAAGCAGAAGTCAGTTTACGTATCTACTAACTTATAAACTGCGTGTCTCTCTCACTGAAATATGACACCCAGGATTCTGCCTGTTTTGTTAACTGCTGCATCCCCAGCATCCAGAATAGGGGGTGACCTACAGCAGGGGCTGACCGAAGGCCCACTGGGTGAGTAAATGAAAAGATCTCAAGAAAATGCCAAAAGTGCAAATGCATCTTTCACCTCATGCCTCCCAACCAGCCCGCTTGCCACCCACCACAGCCACCTTGTCACCAGTTCTGAACAGCCTTACACAGTCACTGCAGGAGCTTCCTCACTGACCACCACTGCCAGATTCATCTTCCTGAAGAACCCTTTGCTGTCATTCCCCACTCTCTCCTCCTCAAAAATCAAAAAGCCCCGGCCAGTCTGTCTCAGTGGGTACAGCGCTGGCCTGTGGACCGAAGGGTTCCGGCTTCGATCCCCATCAAGGGCACGTACCTCGCTTGCAGGCTCCTCCCCGGCCAGGCCCTGGGCAGGAGGCAATCAATCGATGTGTTTCTCTCACATCGATATTTCTCTGTCTTTCCCTCTCTCTTCCACTCTCTCTAAAAATCAATGGAAACATATCTTCGGGTGAGGATTAGAAATAAAAATAATAACAATTATTATAATAATTTAAGAAAAAAAGGCTCCTGGCACGTCAGATGCAAACCTGACAGCCTGGCATTCTGACGCCTTGAATGTCCGACCTGGCACGGCCTCTTCCACTGCTCTCAGTGGGGGTTCCCCGCCGCCCTGGCAGGAGCGCTCTCCCTGCCCGAGAAACAAGTGGCCCTTTCACACTTTCAGCTCCCTGACTTGGAACCCGACTCCCCAATCCTGGCACCACTCACAGCAGCCTCCTGTGTGGGCCTCTCCCTGACCACCCCACATGCAGTCACTTTGCTGACCATGACGCCTGCCAGCCCTTGTCCTCCTTCGGGCCTGACCGCGTACAGCCTAGCAGGGCTGTTCTTCACGTTCATGGACATGGAGCCTCTGAGGGCAGCACTGGGGTCAGACACACCCGCCTTCCCCCAGCACCTTGTAGAACCTGAGGAGCACCCAGTCGCTGCTCGCGGAGTGCAGACCGGCTCCTGCCCTGTGAGTCCCAGGAGAGTCGTGACACCCCAGTGATTCCAGGGGAAGCCAGAGACTCACCCACAAACCGGAACTGGTTGGGAAACATGTCGAAGAGCCCATTGCTGTGCATGGCAAAGAGAATGGCAAAGTAGACAGCCACGCTGCCCCAGATGAAGAAGTGGTTGATGGCCGTCCAGTAGCCCGTGTCCAGCCCAATCTGCAACAAGCAGGAGCTGTCACAGGCAGAAGGAGGAGCACCCCAAAACCCGTCCCCTTCCCAGAAACAGAACTGCCGTGCCCAGGGCGGCCCCAGGACAGGAGGCTCACGCCTTCCAGAGGTGAGGGCAGGTCCCCAACTGCCTCTGACCTGCACGCTGACTACAATGACCAGCGACGTGGCCACAGTGACTGCAAAGGACTGGTAGTCGGCCAGCTGGGTGCCGTCGTCCCGGGTGGCCTCAGCAAACACTCCGTAGGGGACGAAGAACATGAGGACGGAGGTGTAGATGCCCTGGGCGATGCAGATGAAGAATTCCCGCTTGTTGAAGAGGAGGTTCAACTGGCCCGGCTCGTACAGCTTAGGGTACTCCATGCTCCGCTGCTCGGGGACGTCCTGTGTGGGGAGACCGGGTCACACACGAGGCCTCAGAAGCGGCCGTTCTGACTGGGCAGACCCTGTCCCTGCCTCCTGCTTTCTAAGTTCTTTGACACTAGATCTAACTTCCAGCCAACTGCCCCCGATCAGTCTTTGCTCAGCCACCCAGGGGAGTCACAGGTCAGCCGTGGCTGAGAGGAAGAACACCCCGCCAGCTGGGACAAGGCCGTGCCAGGGCCACAGGCAGAGGGCACACGGCACACGCCCAGCACTGTCAGCGTGACTCCTCACAGCACTGTCTTTCTCCCCATCCTGCGCGATCATCACTCTCCCCGTACCTGATCGAAGACCCCCATGGCCAGGACGGGGAGGGAGGTATACACGATGTTGTAAAGGGTGATGAAATACTGGTCATAGACGGTCTGGGAAGAAAACGGGGAGAGAGAGGAAAGAATACGTCACCCTTCTTCACTACAAATCAGGCAGAGGAAAACGGCGATGTGGTGTATATGGAGCCCCAAGGGATTTTCTGGAAGTCGTGCCCACTCCTTCAATAAGCATTTTCTAAATGCATGAACCAGAAAAGGCCAGGCCCTAAGGGATTAAGCTTTGAACAGAACAGATACAATCTCTGCCTTAAGGGACTTACAGACAGACAAGCCAGTGGACTAGGAGCTCACTACCTGGGCTGAGAAGCCGCAGAAGAAGCCAAACCAGAAGTGGACCATGGTGAAAGCAAAGTTCTTGTAGAAGAAATAGCAGAGGAACTTGCACATGCGCAGGTAGGACCAGCGCCCGTGCACCAGCAGGAGGCGCTGCAGAAACTTGAACTGGGAGAAGGCGTAATCTGAGGCCAGGACAGCCTGGATCCCTTCTTGCCCGCTGATGCCCACACCAATGTGAGCCGCTGCAGAGACAAGAGGGGACACGAGGGTGAAGGTGGCCACACACCTGAGAATCCCACCAACTCAGAGCCCCGTCCCCCCTTAGTCTTCCCTGGTTCCCCAACCTCAGGGGCCCCTCCCTCCACCCTCCCACCCAACCTACACATCTACACAGGACACGCACTTTTGATCATGCTGACATCATTGGCTCCGTCCCCAATGGCAAGCGTCACAGCCTTCTTGTACTTCTTCACCAGTTCCACCACCTGCGCCTTCTGCAAGGGCGTCACCCGGCAGCAGATGACAGCTTTGCAGGCACAGGCCGTCTCCAAAAACTCCAGCTCCATGTCGGCCTCCAATGCATGGGCCTGCGACACAGAGAGCCCTGAGGCCCTGTCTTCCCCAGGAGACACCTGGGAGTCAGCCTCGCCCCGTCCCCTTAAAGACCACAGCCCCCCAAAGTCGAGGGAAATCAGAACAAGGTAAGACCTAAACGCCATTCGGAGAGAAGTGCTCTCTGGAAAAACACTGCCCAAACTAAGGATGGCGACACTTACCAGACTGTGTCCATTGATGACCAGGGCGTACTCCCCAGCCACGGCCTCCAGGACAGAGGTGAGCTTGGGAGAGGATGGGTTCCCGTGGTAGGTGAAGCCGTTGCCGACGGTGCGGGACGGGTCCACCATCTTCTCCCGCGCCTTCCTGCGGAGGGATAACGGGACGTGGTCTCCCTGGACGGGAGCAGGGATTCCGGCCCAATCAGGGTCCAGGAAGCCCCGCCCGACCCATGTTCACAACACCGAGCACCCGCCGGCTCGGCCCGTTTACCTGAGCTCCTCCCGCACCTCCAGGACGGTGTGGCCAGTGACCACGAACACCTCTGACATGTCGTCCGTCAGCATCTTGCAGGAATAGCCAATGTTCACAGCCGTCTCTACCAAGAGAGAACGCAGGAGCTACGAGCAGGCCCCCAACAAAGTCAGCGCCTCTCCTGCCTGATGCCCTGGGCTCATGCAGGACCCGAGGGGGCTGCTGTCCAGATGCCACTGCCTCTGCCCCACTGGGCTCTCACCTTGTTTGTCTCCGGTGAGCACCCAGATCTTGATGTTGGCCAGTGTCAGGAGGGCTATGGTCTCTGGAACCCCCTGCTGAAGCTTGTCCTCAATGGCCGTTGCGCCCAGCAGCTGAAATACCACAAGGGTCCCTGGCACGAGTCCCAGACCCGAGCCTTCCCGGCTCACCCTCGGCCCATTCCGTAGCCCGTACCATCATGTCACTCTCAATCTCCTCGTACACGCTGGCCAGCCTGTCCTCCCGGCTGTCCTGGGCCAGGCTGGCTTGGAGCCGTCTGTCAGCCCACTCCTCATAGTGCTCTTCGTCCAGGTCCTTGTAGGCCAGCACCAGGGTCCTCAGCCCTTCCCCTGCATATTCCTGGAGGCAGAGTCAAGAACGTCACCCCTCGCCCCTCCCTCCACACGGAGAGTAGAACCACGGGGTCCCTCCTCGCCTCACACCTACATTCAGGTGGTCGGTGGTGCTGTTGAGCAGCTCCTGGGTGGAGGGGTGGAGTCTGTCCAGCAGGATAGTGTCGGCCCCTTTGCAGTACAGCCGGATCTGCCCCTCTGGGTTTCGCACTGAGTGAGGAGGGGAGAAAGGCCCAGAAAAGCTCAGGCAGGTGCAGACCCCAACGCCAACATATCAACAAGGGTCCCCCAGCACACCTCACCCCACTCCACACGTGCCAGCTGCCCCGCGTCCTCCAGCGCCCGGGCCTGGCCTCACCTATGACCGACATCCGCTTCCGGATATTGTTGAAGTCCAGGATGGCCAACAGCTGGTAGGTGACGGCTGTGCCCAGCTCCTGGACAGTGATGGTCTTGGGGGTACGAGAGCGGAACACGAAACCAAAGTTCCTGGCTGCAGTGACCAGGGCCCCCTCGTCCGGGGACTGGGCTTTGTAGTACAGCTCCCCTGGGTGGGAGGAAGAACACACGTGGTGTGAGTGGCCACCCTCTCAGCCCCGTGTCCCACCCAGGGAGCCCGGGGCGGCCGCCATGCAGAGCAGTCCCCAAGCTTGAAGGCCCGAGTCGGTAGGCGAGAGCGCAAGCCAGCTCTGCACGCACCTTCGTTCTTTTCCTCTGACATGACAGTATGACACAGGGAGAGGAGGCGGAAGAACTCGTGCACGTGGGGGTCCCCCATCTTAACAGCCTCCAAGAGGGTGGGGTCCCAAAATAAGAACTTCTGGTCGGCCAGAGGATTGAAGGAGAAGTCGACGGGTTCAGGCCTCTGTGGCAGGTAAGGGGGCGATCAGGAAAGGGTGGGTCGCCAGGCAGCACCCCAGGAAAGGTGCTGTCCCCACCCTGTTGTTCCCGCCCTTCCAACTCTCAGGAGGAGAGCCCAAGATCCTGCCCGCCGTGGACCTCAAAATCCCCAGCTACCAATTCTTCCTTGAAATACCCATTTCTCCACGCAGCTTCCATCTCCTGACCAGATAACACCTCGCTCCAACTACACCAACTGTTACTGGTGAGGCCCCCGTTTAACTGGCAAACAGAATACACAGAATCACTGTGGGGCTGCACCTACCTCTCCCACTTCAGCTTTGTGTCCCAGGACATCGAACACATCACCTGCACACAGCCAGGACGAGAAGCCACATCAGAGGCAGCGTTCCCTCCGAGCAAGGGGAGAAACCTCCAACACCGCACAGGCCCGGTTATGGGCTCGATCCCCAGTGTGGGGCGTGCAGGAGGCAGCTGATCCATGATTCTCTCTCATTTCTCTCTCTCCCTCTCTGAAATCATTAAAAATATATTTTTAAATAAAAACAAAATAAAATGTGTTAATGAACCAAAACTCCCTTATATTCTCTGATAGCGTCTAGTCCAGTTTTCCGGAGATTGGCTGCATCATCCCCCCCCCCCCCCCCCCCCCCCCCAGGCACCCAAAACCCACAACCCGAATTGTTGAGCAAATGTCACAGATTCACACGGCTGACTCAAAGGACAGGCGGCAACAGGCACCCTGGATCCTTGGAACCCCAGGACTAAAAGTCATGGCACCCACTGCTCCCCATCCCGCCCCTGGGGCCCCGGCCCCGCCCCCACTGCTTGCCTCCCAAGGGCCCCCAAGCCTCCCGGGGTGCCTCTCACCCTTTGGGCCTACACAGCAGACAAGGCCTCACACACTGGCCCTCAGGCCTGAGTTAGTACAGAAAGCAGTTGTAAGAACTCCCTCTGCATAAAAGTCAGACACCACACACCCGGCCCCAAGCCATCCCAGCAGCTCAGCCACAAGGCCCCGGCCACAGGGCCACACTAGAAAGACCATGGTCACATTCCAGAGACTCACAAGGCCCCTGAACAGCAACACAGGGTGAGTCTAGCACTCCACAGGGCAGCCAAGATCCAACCTGGCCAGGACGCCCAGGGCCAGGGTCAGGCTTCACTGCGAACAGGAGCTCCCCCACTGCCTGGAGCCGAGACCGAGACCGAGACCGGGTGAGAGGTCAGCAGACAGGAGGGAAGCCCGGTCAGTGTCTGCCTCCTGACATGGGACCCAGAGTGGACCCTTTCAAGGCCCCCCGGGCCCCGGTAGGAAAGAACTAAAGACCCAAATGTCAAGTCAGCTGTGGGAGCCCCGGGACCACTCTCCTTCCGGGCGAGGGCGAGCCCCGTCCCGGCGGCGCCGCCTACCGTAGCTGCGGCCGTTGACGGAGCACTTGCTGAAGACCATGATGTTCTGGGTGAGGGTGCCCGTCTTGTCGGAGAAGATGTACTCCACCTGGCCCAGCTCCTCGCTCAGGGTGGTGGTGCGGGCCTCCGCGGGCGTCCGCTTCCTCGTGCAGAACATCTTCTTGTCCCAGTTGATGAAGTAGCTGTGGCCCAGGCGAATGACCTCCACACTGCACAGGAGACAGGGGGTGAGGCTGGGCGGGGCAGGGAGGAGGCGCCCACCCACACAGGCCGCCTCTGCAGGCGCTCCGGCTGGTGACACCTGGGCACGGGCACCTGGGCAGGGAAGGGCGAGGAGAGCCTGAAGGCGGACCAGCCACGTACAGCCGGCAAAGGAGGTCCCCGACCCCGATCCTCTGATGCTCTCCAGACAAAAAAGTGCAAAGGGTCCGGGCAGGCGGGGCAGACAGCACAGGCAGAGGAGGAAGAGGGGCTGGAGACAAGGCATTCGACCAGTTCTTACCTCGGGACTAATAATACAGAAACCATGCAGAGAAAACAAGAGAAAATGCGAGAGGGAAGGGAGAGAAAAGAGAGAGAGAAATAATGAGGGTGCTGCGCATGCCCCGGCCACACACGTGCCACCACCAGAGGGGCCTCAGGGGGGGAGGGAACCAAGCAGGTGCTCGGCCCGCTCCTCACGGGCCACACGCAGCTGACACTCCCTCCACCTGGCTCGGGGCTCCAAGTCCACCCCGGCTCTGTGGCTTTCAGAGAGAACATGAGGCCAACGAGACGCTGACTTCGGAAGGCAGGGGGGACCTCAAAGACCTGGGAAATGATTTCAGTTCACAGTGGCGCGGTGTTTTCAACATGCCAAGGCCTGCTCGCACCCTCTTCTTGGCTGGGCGTTTCCTTTGGGATGTGGACCGTCAGGGTTCTCAGAAAAGGCCCTGTGTGAGGTCCAGTGCAGCCAAGCAAGGGGGCCACGGCTGGAACCCGGCTCCTGACCCGAGGTTGCTCTCAGGACCCAGTCACTAGGCAAACGCTGAGCTAGCTGGAAATGCCTTCACGGCTGTTCTCACACTCAGCTGATTAAGCGCCACCCCGACCCCTATATCCCCCAAACACACACACCGTGAACTTGATGAGACTTGGAAAGAAAACTTTCTTAGGTAGCTACTGTGGGCCTGAATACAAAACACTGAACAGCAAGGCCCAAAGATGGAAGAATAATTAGGCTGGAAGCCAGAAAACACTTAGAGAGTACTGAAGAATCAGAGCTACAGTGACAATGATGGACACACTACCACCCAATATTTGTAAAGTAACTTAATTTTTCAGCTATTTTCCAGTCCAGTATCTTCGATCACAGCATCCCTATGAAGACGGTAGACCAGGTATTGTTGTTCCCATTTTACATGAGAAAACTGAGGCCTCGAGTGATTGAGGATTTACCCGTGTCACGTAACTAAGGAGACAGCAGGACCAAACCACAAACCTGAGTCTCCTCTTAACGTTCTAGGGAAGCCCTCAGCACAGGAACTCTATCTCCTATCACTGCCACGGGCACTAGGATTCGGGGGCTGGTGGGGAGATGGGAGGACTATCTGGGAATCTGTATGAACAAAGCAATGGCATATTTCTCAGACTCCATGAAGCATTTCCTTAAAAAGTTGCAGGTTCACTTAACTCAAGTGCAAGGCACTAAGTACAAAATTTCTCTCTTGGCCACTCTTCCTTCCTCCTCTTCCTGTTCATTCTCACTGGGCCAGCCCTTGTTAACAGCTCCCTCAAGCATCCGAGATGTCTCCCTGATCCTATTAATGCACACCACTGTCTGCCAACACTTCCTAAAATATTTAGATTTTTTTTTTTTTTAGGAATCCTTTAATGGTTTACTAAGTACAAAGGTCAGAGGCAAAAATTCAAGACCCTCCACAATTGGTAACAAACTCATGTTTCCAGCTGTCTGCCCCACAGCCAAAGTGTCCCGTGCCCATTCCTAGGCTCCCACCTCCAAGCCCGTGTTTCTAGCCTCTCCCGCAGGCTATCCTTTCACCCATCCTGGCCACCACTCGAAGCCCAGTTCAACCGCCACCTCTTCAGAGATGTCCTCCCTGATTAGCTGTGCAGGGAACGACGCATGCCCCGCGCAGCTGTGCCTCCCACACGGTATCTCAGTGTCTTACAAGGCTCGTCTCTCCCCTCCCCTGACAGTCTGCTGCTGTTGAAGGCAGAGGCCATGTTCCACGTCTCTGCGTCCCCTGGCTGTACACATAAGCCTGTAGGCAGGACTCCTAAAACACTTGTTCCCATTTTGTTTTATAACGTGTTCACATCTTTCTTCCTTGCCTAGACTGAAGCGCCTGGAGCAAAGGAGATCCATTCCTACCTCTCCTTTGTATGTGCCACGCACCTAACATGCTTCTTTGCACAAAGTCAGCATGCAACAAACATGTGACAAATAAGCAACACAGTTTCCATCCCATACAGTCTGAAGTGCCAGGGAATGGTGGTGAGGTTAGCTCTGCACACAAAGATAAACAAAGAACATAACATGTTCACAGCACAGGAAGAGGACGCCACGTTCCTGCTCGAGGATTTCACCTTCACGGACAAGAGCAGTTGGCCAAGGGACAACCCCAGCTCCCTGGAGAGGCCCCAGGCATAGAAAGCAACATACCTGACATAGAGCGATATGGGCACGACGGTGTTGAGGATGATGATGTAGGACCAGAAGGAGAGGAAGCCAGAGAAAAAGGCACTGTCTACCGCCTCGTCCCAGGGCAGGTAGACCTGGAAGCGCATCCCGACCTCGTGCTCCCAAATGGCATTGCCAATGGCCAGGATCACCCCCATGCAGACCAGGAATCCAAAAATCTGGGGAGGAATGAGAAGCAGAGGTGAGGCTGCCGCCGAGGAAGCCCTCAAAATCAAGTGTGTCCCAGAAGGCCGTCGCTCAGGCCTGATCCTGCAAAAGCGCAGGCATCTGTTTTTTTGTTAATCCTCACCGGAGGACAGCTTTCCACTGATTTTTAGGGAGAGTGGAAGAGAGAGGGAAAGACAGAGAGAAACATCGATGTGAGAGAAACACAATCGATTGGTTGCCTCCCGCACGCACTCCAACCAGGGCCTGGGCCGGGGAAGAGCCTGCAACCGAGGTACGTGCCCTTGACCGGAATTGAACCCGGGACCCTTCAGTCGCAGGCCAATGCTCTATTCACTGAGCTAAACCAGCCAGGGCCAGGCATCTTTAAAACGGTGGCACATGCCAGTGGGAAGCACCCAGAAGTGGCGACAGGTTCTAGTCTGCCACCCACATCACATGGCCTCCTCTGTGAACATTTTCCCATCGGCCTGATGGGGAACTGAAATAGCTGTGCAGCTCCCCATCTGACACCCAGAACCCTTAGGAGGCCTCAAAGATGATAAAAGTGGGAAGCATTTGAGGTCTTACTTCCTGATATGTCCACAATGTTGCTCAAATAAACTCTTATAGAAATTTTCAACAGGCTTTTATTTTTAAAAAAGAAGAAAAAGGTGATGAGAGTGGGGGAAAGCTGCTTTCAAAACTTCAGAGGAAACTTACTGGAAATCACCCATTGACTTGAGCTAAGCCTCCATAAGCCAACAACGATGCCAAATTTCTGTCATGCTCATTATCTCATACAGATTGACCCCCTGCCCCGCATTTTTAAAATATGTTTTTATTCATTTCAGAGAGGAAGGGAGAGGCAGAGAGAGAGAGAAACATCAATGATGAGAGAGAATCATTGATCGGCTGCCTCCTGCACACCCCACACTGAGGATCCAAGCCCGCAACCCGGGCACGTGCCCTGACTGGGAATGGAACTGTGACCTCCTGATTCATAGGACGACGCTCAACCACTGAGCCATGCCAGCCGGGCATCCCCCATTTTTTAAAACCAGGAAACAAATTGCATTTTCAGAAATGTAGATTTCTCGATAGCCAAAAATCTTATAAAACTTGTAGTCCTTGAAGAAGAATCCTAAATCCTAAGAGAATTTTGGAAGTTAAAAGAAAAAAAATTGAGACCATTGTCTGATTTCAGACATCTATTTGCCAAGCTGTCTTCACTTTTTTTTTTGGTGGTTGTTCATTCTCAACCGAGGATATTTTTCCCATAGATTGTTAGAGAGAGAGAGTGGGAGGGAGGGTATAGAGAGGGAGAGAGAAACATCAATGTGAGAGAGACACATTGATTGGTTGCCTCCCACACGTGCCCAACTGACCGGGGCTGGATGTTGAACCTGAAACCCAAGTACATGCCCTTGACTGGGAATCAAACCTGCAACCCTTGGTGCTTGGGCCAAAGCTCTAACCATTTTACCCCACCGGCCAGGGCTGCCTTCACTCCTGATGCTTTGAACAAAACAGGAACCATCCTGGTACACAAGAGCCACCAGGGGGCGATGCAAGCCTCTGCATGATAGCCTTAACCCACTCTCTCAGGGGGAGGCTGTCTCACCGGAGGCTGGGAAGAACCTGACAAGGAGCTCAAATTTCCAGCCAACAAGAGAAGGATTCGGGAATTGCCAAGAACTGAAATAGAAACTTTTCCTTCGGGATCCTTCACTCTGGGAAGGCAGGGGAAGAGACCCCGTTAGACCCCGTTCTCCATCCTCCAAATGGAAATTTTTCTTTTCATTCCTTCTCCATCCCCATGAAGGCCTCCTTGTCCCAGGCAAAAGCAAACAGAAGGTCACATGCTACACTAAGTCATCATCATAACTGGAATCCAGAGAAAGGAAGACTTGTTTCAGCTTTAAGTTGTTGATTCATACACGTTTTTTAAAATAATATCTGCCAAGTCTAAAAGGAACCTGAAATAAACATTGCCTTTGAGTGGCTGACCTGCCAGTGGCTTTAAAGCCAAAACCTGAAGCTTGGCTACTGACCAGGGAGGAGAGATGGGAGCAAAGGGAGAACCAGGAGGGCACGGCAGGGAACAGTAAGTGGGCAGCTTACCCAAAGCACCAGAGTATTCATTAGGCGATCAATGCTTGTTCTCTTGAATTTCGTCCTGCCGCTGTTCTGCATCAGCTTAGTATCAGGACCTGCAGAGGAAGAGGAAGGGCTAGGAAAGCCAAATAAGGAACCTGCCTCTGGGCTCCTGCCCAGTCCCCAGACTACAGGACGTCCGCGTGGAAGACAGACACAGGCTGGATGGCAGGGGGCCTGTCTTCAGGGCTGCAGGGTGCCTACCTTATCATGGAACCAGCCCCCTCAGCTTCCTGCCACGCCCCCGAGGGAGGCGGCGGAACCAGCTCTCGCCCTGCTTCCTTTGCGCCCTCGGAGGCTCACCTGCGAAGATGACCAGCCCGAAGCACCACTCGGTGTTTCGCAGCACGCAGCCCCGCAGCAGCATGTTCTGGTTGCTCAGGGGGAACTTGCTCTCCTTCCAGTAGAGCGTTCCACTGAATTTGTCCAGCTTGTTGTTGGGAGGTTCGCAGATCACCTCACCTGAATGGAAGACAGGAGCGCCACCGCTCAAGGTACAGTCTGTAGCTCGACCACGAGACAACAAAACAGAGGAAGCAGCGGAGGGAGAGGGTGTTAGGACATGGGCCCATCCAGACACTGCTTGTCACTGTGAGCTGATGGGAAAGGAATGGGGCCACGTGAACTAATATTAAGAGTACACACACCCTTGGGCCCAGTAATCCCACTTGGGGACTCTGTTCTACAGAAATAATAGCACGGGTCACAATTTGTATTGAAGCATTATTTGAACAGAAAGACTAAACACAACCGAAGGGTCAGTGAATAGTTGAGTAAATTATGATACATCAATTCTATGAAACAACATGCAGCTATTGAAAAATGAAGTAAATTTCTTTCTATAGTGATGTGATAAGATAATGATGATGAAATTAATAGGTACGGGCAGGTTGCAGGGATTTGGGGACAGTATGATCCCACCGATTTATGTTTGTATAAACGGGAAAAAAGTATGAATGAAAACACATTCAAGTGCCTGTTAGCCTGACTATTTAGGAAGGTAGAACTAGAGGACAGGAGAGCTTTTTCCCGTGCATGCTGCTCAGTTTGTCTTGTTAAAGGAGCGTATAGCACACTGTTCTGAATGGAATAAGAATAAGAAATAAGAATAAACTGAAATTCTATCAATATGCACAGCCAGGAGGGAGCTATCACCCATGAAGATCTCTTGAAATGACCATTAATTAAAAAATAAGTGGTAGTGCCCGACGGGAGTGGCTCAGTGGTTGAGCATCAACCTATGAAGCAGGAGGTCATGGTTTGAGCCCCGTCAGGGCACATGGCCGGGTTGCAGGCTCGATCCCCAATAGGATGCATTCAGGAGGCAGCCGATTAATATTCTATCTCATCATTGATATTTCTCTCTCTTCCTCTCCCTTCCTCTCTGAAATCAATACAAATATTTTTAAACATATATATATACACACACACACACATATATATATATATATATATACTCATTTAAAAAATAAACATAAGTAAGTGGTAGCCACCTGGCATTCCTGACACCTCCACACCACCGACCCCCACAAGAGTCCAGGGAGCTCCATAATCACAGCAACAAGAAGCCCAAAGGAGGAAGTACAATTTAAACCCCAAAACCCGACCACCCCCTCTTCCTGAAAGGTACTTCTCCAAAATTACTCACCATCAAACTTGGCCAGCTTACTGATGTCTCCCAGCTCCCAGGTGACTGGGATCGCCTGGCGCACTTTCATGTTGGTCTCTCTGGAAGGACACCCACAGTCCTGCTTACCCAATTATTCTTAAAGGTGCACATCCCTCAGACCTGGGCACCTCTTTCCAAAACAAGCTTGGTACCCCTTCGGAGGCAGGAGAGGGGTGACACTAAGCATGCCACTCACCCATCAAGTTCTGCTGTCTCTATGTAGCACAACCCATGAGGCTCACTGCTGGAAAGGAGGAGGAGGTCCGCCTGGAGAGAAGACCTAGTGAGAACCCAGAGACCCGATCCTCCACCCCCCATGGACTCTGTGGGGATCCCTCCTTCCACCACGCATTCTTAGCTTGCTTAGTCCCAAGCATGTGAATGGCCAGAAAGCAGCCAGCCCCAACCACACTAATATGACACAGGAGCTTCTCATTCAAGAAAGGCTCCTCCCAGAGTGTTTAAGAGGCAGCATGAACCAGGAGAGGCTAATCCTTTCTGCCAAGGAAGCACCCTGTAGGCCTAGAGGGGCACCCTTACCGCCACAAACTGGTTATTTTCTAGCTTGATGATGTCACCAACACAGACATTCATCCACTGCTCCTGCTGGAGGCTGAGGCAATGGGAAGACAGAGAGGAGGCTGTCAGTAGCCAGAGAATTTCCCAGGAAACCCCTGTCCTCCCAAGGCCTTCCGTCTCCAACTGGCACTCACATTCCATTGATCAGCACCTGAGACTGACGGTTATTCACCTGGTTATCACTCTTGTGGCGGAACTGAAAAGGAGGAAACTAAGAATGGTAAGACACCTGCTCCTGCTCCCAGGGATGCAGATGCATCGGTGGCATGCAGAGCATGCTGGGTACCAGCTATCTATACCTGTTCACAGAATCTACTCTCTTTCTCTGCCTCCCCCTCCCTACTCTCAGCCACAATATCATGAATCTAGCTGGACCAGGGAAGGGATGGCAATGGATACAACTCACATAGTCATCAGTGGCATCTTTAACAGCTGTGATGGTGAGGACAAGAACCAAAGGCACAATGGTGGTGAACCAGGACAGGGACGAGATCTGTGGGATCAACTGGGAAGAGGAAAGAGGAGGCATGCCTCTGAGGCCCCTCCTGTGCCTTCTTCTCCCCTCGACCTTTCTCATCCTGGACTGTATTTGGCCTTGGGAGTGGCCAACGGTCTCCCACGGGTTACTTACCTGCAGAATAAGAAGGAACAGGAAGTAGGTATTGGCGACTTCCTGGAACTGCTCAAAGAGGTTGACAGGCAGGAAGGTGAGAATATTGTACTTGGAGGTCTTGATGCAGTTACTCTATGGTGGTGGGAGAGAAGACAATGAGGCAGCCTCCAACCCCAACCCAGAAGCAGACTGAGGGTGCCTCTTCATCTACCCTGCCCTAGACCTTGGTCCCCAAAAGCCGGCACCCACAGGTGTGGGAGGGAAAAGAACAAAAGAGAAGGGAGCCTCCTGGGGTCACGGTAACCTCTTCACTGACAGGTGAAGGCATGAAAAATTCAGCACAGTAGCAGATGGAGTGGTGAGGAGGCTGCCTTCCCCTCCCCCAGCACTCTCCAGTCCCCCGACCAAGGATGCTCCTGCGTCCTGCACCTTTCCCCTTTCCAGCTCAGGAGGGTCTGAACGGTGGTCCAGAGCCACTCACCGCGTACTGGAATTTCTCATTGTATTCTCGGTCATTGGCCCGTGCCCTCCTTTCTTCTTCTGCAACGGAACAACACTGCAGTCAGGGGGAGCAAACGGAGGCCTGGCCCAGCAACTGGCCAGGCCCGCCCCACGCTGTGGGGTTTACACGGAGGGCCCTTGGTTCTTTGCACAGTACAGTTTTAAGGAGTTAGCGCCACACCTGAGGTGTCACCAAATTCCTCCCTCTGGTCCACCTCTCACCACAAGCCTGATGGCTGGGCTTTGCAGGCATCACATTCACAAAACAAGATGCCTTCTTTCCTCACCAACGACCCTCAAGGTCTTCCACTGGGGCACGCCGTTCCTCTCCCCTCCCATTCATTAATTAATGCCTGAGGCCTGTATGGTCTTGGGAATCCCAGAGGAAGAGCAACTGGAGACAAAAGCTCCTTCCCCTGGGAACCCCTGCAGACCTAGCGGCAGTGGTACCGTCCTCTCCTACTGGGAGGTGGGTAGGTGGCAATACCGAGGGTCACAGTGCCCTGGAACTGCTCTGCGGCAGTATCCCAGCCCCATGTGCGGTCCCCCTCCAGGAGCCTCTGCTTGTCACATGTCAGCAGCAGTGGCTTCTGACTGGCCTGCAATGACATCACCTAATTTTAAAGCTCATCTTCAAGTAGAAGGGGGGGTTCAGGGATATGGGTCATGCAGACGGAGACAGACATGAAGGAGAGAGGAAAACAGCTGCTCTCTAAGTGTGTGCCATCTGCATACGTGTCCCCTATTTAACACAGCTGTCGCTGAGTGACCCATGGCCTACACCTGTCCTGAAACTCCGCCGATCTGGGACTGTCGGCACCAAGTTCGGGGACAGAACACGGGGTGTCTTAGGAAGGGTTCTCCAGCCCATCCATCTCCCAGGGTCACGGTTACCACTGGCTGAAAAAGGGGGCATCCTGGTCAGGCAGTAAACATGCTGCCTTAGTCCTGGAGCCAGAGCAGCATCCCACACCCCTCCCCTCGGCCCTCCCCC
>NW_005359478.1:1366721-1367177 GCF_000412655.1 Myotis brandtii | reverse complement strand
GAGACCCCCGAAGAGCTCACTGCAGCACAAAACCTCAGACCACCACATCCTCTGCCCCCGGAGCCCTCCCTCTCGGACATCACTTTACTCCCAGAAACGTCCCCAGAGGGGACCCCCGGCTGAGACCTCTGCTCAGCCACCAAAGACCATGCAAAGGGAGAGAGGGACCGACCCGCCGAGCCAGGACCTCTGGGCGTGCAAGGAGAGGAACGGGGAAGGCTGGGGCGGCTGAGGACAAGCGAATGTCAGGGTGGGAGGGGAATGATGGGCTCGGGAGAGCCGCCGGCCGCTGCCTCCCGTTACCTGTCCCCCAAGAGGGCTTCTTTCGGCTCCAGGAGGGGGGCGCCCCGGCCCGGGCCCACTTCTCCGGCATCTCCTTGGGGACTGTCATGATCCCGGTTGGAGCGGGGGAGGGCGGCCTGCTTGTGGGTCGGTCCTGGGGCTCAGTGGCGCCGA
>NW_005359478.1:1365420-1366554 GCF_000412655.1 Myotis brandtii | reverse complement strand
CCCCTGTCCGGCCAATGCGGGCGAGGGGACGACCGTGTTGTCGGGGGCAACCGCTTTGGTCCCACCCCCGCCCGCCCGCAGGAAAAGTGGGACCCGGGAGGATGAGAAAGGAGGGAGACAGGAGGTGTGAGGACCGAGGGGGGAGGATGGAAACAGCTCCCCGAGCTCTCCAGGCCAGAGAAGAGGCGCTCCGGGTACCCCAAGAAAAGGGTCTGTGTGCAGGGCCAAGGGGCAGGCGCTCAGCACCCTCCCAGGGAACCCACTCGGGGATCAAAGGGAAGAACGGGGTTCCCTAGGCTCCCCCAGGACGAGGCGTTCCCATCTACCCTCCTGCACACTCATTACCACTGTCCCCTCCCTTTGCTCCCGGAGCCACAACCCCTACTATCAGGTGTCCCTGATAGTCCATGGGACCCCCCACTCCTGCCTGTCTTACCTGGGGGGCGCTTTTTTGCACACAGTGCCATCTCACCCAGCAAGGTCCCAGCAATCCCATGGGAGGCCCTGCGGGAAGGTGACATGCGGGTGAGGTCGAGAACCTGAGGGTCACCCTTCGTTCCTTTCTTCAGACGCCTCCTGAAGGCTTTCTGCCTCGGTTCTAGCCTTGCTCCTCCGTCCCCAGCCTGACCCCCAACTCCCACCAACACCCTGCTCCAATGGGTCCCTGGAAAAGGAGATTCGCTCCCCCCATGCCCCTGCCTGGGAGCACACAGTGGGGCCGACCGTTCACAAAAAGCAAGACCTGCAGGGAAAGGAAGGTGGCAGAGAGAGGAGGCCAGGTACTGACTGGAGGGGCACAGCTCTCAAGGGACCCATCCCGGGGCAACGGATGGCCCCAGGTGCCCTCCTCGCGGCAATGAATGGTGCCTGTGTTGACTGAAAAGCAGAATTTCCACCCGAGGGTGGGGTGGGGTTGAGGGAACACCAGCCAGGAAACACCTGGCAGAGCATCAGGAAGCAGGGTGGGCAGGCTCTACCCTTCTCACAAGTCATAACCCTCCACCCCCTCTCCCCCATTCGGGGGCTGTCATGGTCTCCTCCTGCAGGGGAGCTCACATTAGAAGCCCGGCCTTCACGTCCTGCACACAGTCCCCAGACCACTCCTCCGAGACAGGTCAGCCACCTTCCGGGGCA
>NW_005359478.1:1363986-1365101 GCF_000412655.1 Myotis brandtii | reverse complement strand
TGCCCTCCCCCCCTCCCAGCCTGTCCTGTCCCCCTGGCACTGGGTGCAGGCTCCAGAGCACCCGTCAGATGGACCGCGGCGTCCTGGCTCCCCTGTCCTTCCTCCCACCTGACAAGGTAAAAGTTCTGGCTTACGAGACAGGGTCCCAGAGCCTCGCCCGACCCCCCAGCCTGGCCCAAAGGACACTGCCAGCCAGTGCTGGGTCCTCTGTCACCTCCTCTCTCTGTCTGGACGGGGCACACCCGCCAGCCTGTCGGCCCCAAGAGGTACTAATTGCCCGTCTGCCAGCCTCTATAATGACAGACCCGGCCGCAGCCCTGTCACCCACACCCGTTGTCTCTTCGCAGACAGACGCCCTTCCTGGGCCCGGACCAGGCAACGCTGAAACCCACAGCCCTCTTCCTCCCGGCCCTCCCCGCCCGGCCGCCGGGGTGCCTGGCTCCAGACGGAAAACCTCATCCACATTTTAGAGATGCCAGGCGGCCCGAGGGCCCCCGGCCAGGGTCTCCACCCAGTCTGGAGGGTGAGTCACGGAGGGTGGGGTGTGAAGGGGACCGTGAGGACAGGGTGCTGGGTGGGCACCTCCAGGCCCCAGCCGGCCCCACCCTTCCCAGGAGGCCGGCCAGACGCGCTCTCGGCCCGCGGGTCTGGGTTCGAGTCCTGTCCGAGTTCAGGAGGGAGCCGGGAGCCTGGACACTGACCGGGGAAGCGGCTCAACCTCCAGGGCCCTGGGGAGACCGGACCCCGTCCCCTCCCGGGGCTGTGCCGGGAGGGCAGGGAGGGGAGTCCCGCGGACAGGGAACACCAGCCAGGAAACACCTGGCAGAGCATCAGGAAGCAGGGTGGGCAGGCTCTACCCTTCTCACAAGTCATAACCCTCCACCCCCTCTCCCCCATTCGGGGGCTGTCATGGTCTCCTCCTGCCCCGGCCCCGGCCCGGCCCGGCCCCCTCCGCAGCCTCGTTGGGGATAAAAATAGCCGCCTGGGAGGGAGGCAGAGCTCCATGGAGGAAACCGCTCCTCCTGGGCCTGGCCCGCTCCCTTCCGCCCATCCCGACCCGGGAAGCTGGCGGAGGGGACAGGGGTCTGGGGGGGCCGGGCAGGGGACCCCCCGCC
>NW_005359478.1:1299058-1363226 GCF_000412655.1 Myotis brandtii | reverse complement strand
CCCTGCAGCCTGGGGCCCCTCCGCTCGCCCGGCTCAGCTCCTGGATGGCAGCCCGTCCTCGAGTGACAGCCCGACCGTCTCCGCATCGGGGTGCCTCCTCCTCTTCGCCTCGCTCTCCCCCCCGGTCTCGGGGCGCTGGGATGTCTGTGTCCCACGGCCAGCCCCCCACGCCGGCCCCCTTGGTGGAGGCCGTCCCCCCACGCCCGTACCTTCTAAGAGGAGGGGGAGCTAGTGCAGGGCGGAGGCGCCGAGGTTAGGGGGCCTGGGAGTCAGACAGTGGGACCCAGCTTCGGAGCTAGTCCCCACCACCCGGCAGATTTCAGGCTTCCCCAGTCCGGCGTCCGGGGGGCGCACCCCCTGGCGGCCGCAGTGAGGACTGCGTTCCTGGGAGCCCGCAGGGTCCCCAAAGCGGCTTGTGGGACCTCAGGCTCCAGGTCGGTCTCCCTGTCCCGGCGTCCTCCCCAGTTTAGGAGGAAGCGATGCTTAGATGAGTCAACACAGAAGCTGTCCAGGGCCTGGTGCCTTAGTCCAGAGAAAGAATGTCGTGTCTCCGGGTCTGGGTCTCTGGCCCTCTTCAGTGGCCATGAGGGAGGTAGGACTGTTGGGGCGTCTGAGTTGAGGCAGGAGTTTCCAAGTCTTTATACTGGGCAAGCTCTAGACCCTGAGCTGGCTCTGAATCCTCAGGGTGGTGCAGGGCCACCAGAAGTTGGTAAGTGGCTGTGCCAAGGGTGGCCCCCACCATAGGGGCCAGCACAGGCACCCACCACCAGCCATTACCAGCCCTGCAAGAGAAGGACAAAAGGGAGATATCAGGGTGACTCCCCCAGTCTTCCCCCAAAGGACTGGAGGCAGTAACAAGAGAACTCCCTTAAGCAGTTCCTGGGGTGGTAGACACCAGGAAAAGGAAAAGGGGGTGGAGAGAGGAGGAGTCCCCAGGAGGGCTTAGTCCAGCCTCTTGCCTTAGGTAATCACTGATACCCAAAAAGGTCATATGCATCCCAGAACACGACCTCTAAACCCTACTGTTTCAGTGAAAAGGGTTGGGGTGTGGGGCAGAGCAAAAGGGAGAACTGGGGCTTAGAGGAGGAACACTGTCCTAAGAAGCTAAGAACTATTTAAGAGGAGAATGCTTAGGCTGGGAACCCAGGGGCAGAGCCTTTAGCAGAGGGAGGTTGAGTGGAGGGACAGCACCAGGGGAGGCTGTCTCGCACCTGAAGACTTCAGGGCCCCAGCCGGCCACGTAGGTGAAAATCCGTGGGCCCAGGTCCCGGGCAGGGTTGAGTGGGTATCCACAGTTGGCACCCATGGAGAGCCCGATGGCCAGGATCAAAAGGGCCACTGCCACGGGCTCCAGACCCGCAGGCACTCCCTTGTTCCGTGTGTCCAGGATGGCCAAGATCCCCACAATCAGGACCGCAGTTCCCAGAACCTTAGAGTGGACAGATGCAAAGGATTCCGATCAGCTGGCAGGTAACCCATCTGCCCTCTCTCACCCAAATAGTACAGGCACCACCTTATGTCACCTGACTGTCCCATACAGGCAGCTGGGGTGGGGGGTGGTGCAAAGACAGACCTAACCCCACATCCCATCGGACCCAGAGACTTAACAATAGGCTATAGTGCCAGAGGTCAGGGACAAAGGTCACTACCAGGTCTGCCCCTCACACCTACCTGATCCAAGAAGCCATTGTTCAGGGACAGATAGGGAGCAGGGTAGGTGGCAAAGATGGAAGCTGTCTCCTTGGGGCCAGTCACTGTCAGGTTCCCACCTGTATAGTTCTGTAGGGCATCTGCAGGGGCGGGGAACACCCAGGATTTCCATCTTTCTCATTCAAAACCATTCCAAGGCACCCCTGCCCACACACAGACACCCCAAAAGTTGTTCCCTCTGTTACCATAGTAGAGAGCATAAGTGGCTCCAGAGGCGCAGAAAGCAGACAGTATCTGCACCAAGGAGTAAATGGGGAGCTTGGCCCAGGGGAGGCGTCCCAGGAGGCACATGGCCAGGGAGAAGGCTGGATTCAGGTGAGCCCCTTCAAGGATCAAGAAAAGAAAACCAACATCCATTAAGCGTCACTGCCAGGCACTCACCAGGTAACATTGGCACTCGCCCCCACAACTCTGAAGACAGGTGTTACCATTCCCAGCAGGTAAGTTAGGAAAGTGAGGCTCAAGGTTAAGCAACTTGTCAAGGTCCCACAGTGAAGCCAAGGTTTGAACCTGGGACTGTCTGCTCTTTCCCCTCCAGTGCCTGTGTCTCAAGGCTCCAGCCAGACACACTGATGCTTCTGGGGGATGGCAGGTGAGGTCTTGAGCAAAGGGAACCCCAGAGGGCTTCAGGTGGGAAACACTAGAGCAGTGGTTCTCAACCTCCCTCATGCCGCGACCCTTTAATACAGTTCCTCATGTTGTGGTGACCCCCAACCATAAAATTATTTTCGTTGCTACTTCATAACTGTAATTTTGCTACTGTTATGAATCGTCATGTAAATATCTGATATGCAGGATGCATTTTCATTGTTACAAATTTAACATAATTAAAGCACAGTGATTAATCACAAAAACAGTATGTAATTATATATGTGTTTTCCAATGGTCTTAGGCGACCCCTGTGAAAGGGTCATTCGACCCCCAAAGGGGTCCTGACCCACAGGCTGAGAACCGCTGCACTAGAGGTTAGCACTTACCCTTCATACCTTGCTATAGATCTCTAAGTGAGCAAAGAATTAATGTGTGGAAGAGGGATGGAGAGATGTGGAAAGGGGAGGGGCTGGAATGGGCCAAAGGTATATGTGGGGAGCCGGCACGGCCACGGCATACTCAGCCCCAGGGCGCCTTATGTGCCATGCCAGCTCAGCCTGGTTCAGTGACCTTGAGTCGGGGGGGTGAAAGGATTGAGAAAAGACAGACAAGAGAATGAAAGCTGGGTCTCGGTGGGACACTGCTCCCTGATTAGGAGACAGTGCCAGCGCCCACAAGCCCTGTCTTTATTTTATAGCAGATGCCATGAGGCAAAGTAGGGGCATGATCAAGTTGTTTACAGCATTCTCATGAGTTCCAACCTCACTCAACTACATGCACCCGAACTCTATCACAAGGGAGGTGGGGCCACGTGTTTGGACCATAGGTTCAAGCTTACAACCACAGCCGTTGGCTATGATTGTGCTGGGAGGGCCCTACCCTTCCAGCTGGGACTTGCATGTGGCAATGAGAGGACCCTGTCCTCATTAGTCCGAAGCTTGAACCTAACCAAAACACTGCAGCCGCGCCCCACAGGTATATCTCAGTCCAGGGCACTAATCAAGCTCAAAAAGATAATGTCCATGAGTCACTTTTCCTCGATAACCATACATCCACACTCACATGCATATCCTACATGTCTGATAATCAGACCCCTCCCTCCTTACCGGAGACATTACCACCCACGTAGATGGCCACCATCACAGCCAAAGCGCCAGCCAGAAACATGGTGAAGAAGTTGCCTTTGGTTTCTTCACTGGTGACAGCCTGGGCCACAGCCCCTTGGGTGATGAGCTGGTGGGGAGAGGAAAGATGAGGAGCAGAGAACCAGGACTAGAGAGCCTGGTGGACCTACAGGGGAGAGAGACTGGGAAGGTGAGGGGAATGGCCAAGAGAGGTAAACTCTGAACAAATGTGAGGGATCAGCAAGGAAGGAAGGGAAGCAGGCAGAGGGAAGGGAAAAGAAATGGGAGAAGTGAAAAAAAAAGTTAAGAAAGGGAAGGAGGGTGAGATTGAAAGGGAGAGGAATAGGGGGAGGTCAATCTGGGGGAAAGGAGACATATGTAAAACTTTAGACAATAAAAAAAAAAAGAAAGGGAGAGGAATAAAAATCAGGAAGTAGGAGAGGAATACAAGAGACAAGAGGAGGGCAGAAAGAGGAATGATGGATAGTTGAAACAAGACGCCGGGGAAAGAGATAACACCACAGATTAACAATAGCTTTTGCCCACCCTCTGTTCCCTTCCCCCAAGTACCCTGCCTACCATGAGCACAAACACACCCAGAAACTCTGCCAGGCACTGTCGGGCCAGGAGGCTTCGGATCCGGAGCCAGCCCTTGACTTCTGCCAGGAGCTGCATAGGGACCATGGTGAGGACACCCTGTCTCTGGTTACGGCTCCCTCTGTCTGCATAAGCACGCTGCTACTTCACTATATGTCTGCCCGGGGAAAAGATAAGGAAAAGACTTTAAAACCAATTAGCTTGGCTCTGGAACAATAGCTAGTGTGTATGCACGTACGTGTATAGAGAGGATAGAGATAAAGAGAGAATGTCCCCATGTAAGCAGGCTCGGTGCATGACCAGGGCCTGGAGTTTGCCCAGGGGCCGCTGTCTCCTCTGTCTCTCTTCCCCTTTCCTCTCAGGAGTAGCCTCTTCCTATGCTGACGGGTTGCGTGGCAGGATTCCAGAGAAGCCCACCCAGCACCATCTTGCAAACCCAGACGCTTTCTAGGTACCAACAGGGGCCATTGTGCCCCACTGGCTTCTCGTTTTGCATTGTGCGGACTTGAGTGAGAGTCTTGGAATTCTGGATCTCCTTGTTTTAATTAATTAATTAATTATTAATTAATTTTTGTTAATCCTCACCCAGGATATTTTTCCATTGATCTTTTAGAAAGAGTGGATGAGAGAGGGAAAGACAGAGAGAAACATCGCTGTGATAGAAACACATCAATTGGTTGCCTCCTGCACAGGCCCTGACCAGGGCCCGGCCCGGGAGGAGCCTGTAACTCAGGCATATGCCATTGACGGGAATGGAACTGGGATCATTAGTAAGTCTGCCTTCAGAGTACGGGATATGCACTCCACACCTGGGTATTTCCCGGGCGATAGGGCACCTGCCTACTGTGCTGCTCAGACAACTGGGCAGCCCAGAGACTAGCAGAGATGATCCTAAGTCTTGGCTCAGAATTTATCTGTCTCTCGGTAGGTGGGGAGCCAGTCCACAGTACCTGGAGAAACCCCTTTTGGGATGCGTATTTGCCAACTGGGAGAAACTTGACCCCGAGTCCCTCAACACAGCCTGGCCCCACGATAAAGTGAGCAATGGAGAGGTTTGGCCACTTAATGGCACCATTGAGTTTAATACTATCCTGCAGCTAGACCTGTTTTTGCTGTTCCCAAGGGAAGTGGATAGAGGATGAAACCTCCTGAGGTCAATGTGCCCTTTCCATACAGCCAAGCCTTTATGGCTCTCAAAAATGAACCTCATGCCTTAAGCTGGTTTGGCTCAGTGGATAGAGCGTCAGTCTGCAGACTGAAGGGTCCCAGGTTTGATTCCAGTCAAGGGCACATGCCTGGGTTGTGGGCTCGATCCCCAATAAGGAATGTGCAGGAGGCAGCCAATCAATGATTCTCTCTCATCATTGATGTTTCTATCTCTCTCAACCTCTCTCTTCCTCTCTGAAATCAATAAAAATATATATTTTTAAAAAAATGACCCTCAGCTATGCGGTAAACTAGATCTCTCTGTAATTGCTAAAAAATAAATACCCAAATATAAAGAAACATTCCAAAAATGGATGAATGAATTTGTCAATCCTTTGCTAACATTTGCCAATCCTGGAGGTATTAAAAACTACTGTTTTGTCCTAGCTGGTTTGGCTCAATGGATAGAGTGCTGGCCTGTGGACTAAAGGGTTTCGGGTTCGGTTCCGTTCTTGGGCACATGCTCGGGTTGCAGGCTCGATCCCCAGTAGGGGGCATGCAGGAGGCAGCCCATCAATGATTCTCTTTCATCATTGATGTTTATCCTTCTTTCTCTTCTCTTGTTATGCCCAGATTTCAGGATCCCCAAAAGACCACCAGGGAGCCAGCCGAGTCCAATGCAAAAGCAAAAGAGTCTTTATTCGAGCTAGCTCGAGCTCCCCGTCCACCACACTCGCCGACGCAGCAGCAGGAGGCAGAGAGAGAGAGCTCTGTGGGGAGAGAGGTTTTATAGGGGGGTTGGACAGAGGACTGTGGGCCCTGCCAATTGGCCAGGCGCAAGTCGGGGTCTTGTTACACAGGATGTGGTTGTGTCTATGGCGTGCACTTCCCTTGATTATCATTGGTTAGTTTAAAGAAATCCTAGGTGTGGCTAGCAGAGGCTTGGGCTTCCGGGAAGAAGCTCCTTGCTGAGCACATGGCTAATGGCTGCTGCCCAAAAATGGAGGATCCGGGGCAAGATGGAGGGCATAGCCCTCGCCCTTTCACTCTCTTCCTCTATGAAATAAAAAAATATATATTTAAAAAAACACCCACGTCCTTGTTTTACAAATAAAGTTTTTACAGGGCCAGAGGTGTGGCTCCAAAACATCAAAGCCCAATAAGTCCTTTTACCTTCCCCAAACCTCCTGTATTCAACTCAAAAGGCTTATAGATAGTTGACTTTATGAAACGAAGTTCCTTCTAAGTGGAATTTACATTTCTTTCCCTGTATCTTTGAGAGGGAAACACCTGGTCTTCTTCAAGAACTCTTATCTGAGCCATTTCTTAAAATGCAAGTAGCAGGGAGTTAATCCTCATTTGCAGATGCTTTACAAGACAATGCTCATCCCTTAAAGCAGGGGTGGTGAACATCCATATAAGGCCTGAGAAATCATTTGATCTGGCCCTGTCAAGGCATTAGGGGTGAATTAATTAAATGTTTGACCAAATATAGCAGGCTAATTTTTAAGTTGATAATTTTGTATGGCCTGTGAATAATGTTATCAATATCTAAATGGCCCTTGGCAGAGAAAAGGTCCCCTACCCCTGCAAGGATCTATTTCCACCTGTTTTCCTGGCAATAGGACCAAAAACAAGAATCAAATTCTAGCAAAGCTCCAAAGAGGATGTCTGGCCCACTAAGAGAAGGAATATACGCTAAAGGCGTTTCAAGATCTGGCTAATATGTTTGTACCTGCAGAATTTGGTAACATTATTCATGGGACTGGATACCTAGAGTGCTGGATCAAAGGAGGTGGGACATAAAGATAAATATGGAAAAAGTTACTGGTATAGGAGCACTCTCCTGTGACGTAGGATTTAAATTCTGGCAAGATCCCTGGAATATGAATACGGGGTGAATATACTTCTAGTGTTGTAATGTACCCTGCGAATCACACAAGGACGCCTCAAGAAGTCGAATTAAGGAGTCACATTTATTGCAAATCCGGGACTACGAGGGGGCATTTTGCTCTCTCAAATCTCGTAGTGATTAAGTAGCCGCAACACCAGATTTATACAGGCAAAAATCACCAAGGTATCGATTACATCTTTGGGTTTGGAATGAGGACCCTGGTTTGCACAAAGCAGTTTACAGAATCGAAATTGAGCCGATTAGTTATCTACAAAGATTAATTATAGTTTTGGGTCTTCGGACCACTAAGTTGACAGAAACACATTACCTAGAGCCTTCGCGTCTTGGGACCACTGAGTCAGTGGAAACACATTATCTGGAGCCATCGAGGCAATTTAGGATAATTGTGCTGACCTGGTTCCCAGGTACAGAAGAATGTGCTTTCTAAAACCAGTAAGATCACAATCAATGGGACGTTCAAACCACCAACAACGGAGTATTCAATCGACTGGGATAGCATACATAATTTCAGAAAATCAAAGTAACTTTTCTATTGTTAAACAAAGCAAATAAGTACAGAAGCCAAACAGCAGGGTTAAAGTTAAACTACAGTTTCTACCTGAGATGACTGCTACCATACTTCACTAGGATGGTCCTAGGTTTGGAGAAAAGGACGGCCCACACTAAGGAAGGTAAAAATGCCAGGACAAGTCATTTATGTTGATGGCCATATTGAAAAAAGGGAGAATCCTCAGACCTTTTGAGGATTTTTGGACAAAGGATCTGAATTAACACTGATAGCTGACAACCCAAAGTTATCCCATTGTTACGGAAAAACCGGAGAAGAACCAAGCAAAGCTTAGAGAGATGGAGTTACATTTATTATGCGCGGGCCCAGGGAAAAATGTCTCTCAAATTCTGGGTGAAATCACACACGAAGTTTCCCATATTTTATACGATTTTACTTTCTTTGTCTCCCAAATACAGGGTTTTTCCAGTTCCCTTTGCAAGTTCTTAAAGGGCTCTATGTGCTGGGGCTTTGAGACCTTGACCAAAGGCTTGGCCTGACTGATAACTTCGTCTGGGGAAGGTTTAATGGCCTCTCTGAAATGGGAGTAGTCTTATTTTCCTTATTATTTAAGCCAGCAAGCATTTACAGAAGCCAGAAATAGCAGGGTTAAAATTTCAAACAGCAGTTTTTATATCAGATGGATGCTTCACCATGGTCCCTTGTTAGAGTAGGGGCATATAGGGCTCAGATAATAACTGGAGTCCCAGTTCAGGTCTGGTTCACTGAAACCATGGATCCACCCAGTAGTCACTTCCCCATGTATACATATATCATACAACTGAAATGGGTATCCTTTGATGTTGCAGAACACTCAGTTTGGTTTCTGGACCCATGGAGTAAGTGATGAAGGCCAAATGGAGGCCTGAAACTGCTCCACACCAAAATAATAAAAATTTAAAACTACCATATCCTGGGGAAAATGGAAGAGATTAGCACCACCCTCCAAGACTTACAGGAGAGCCCAGGCAGGCTTGATCTCCAGTGGGGGGCAAGCAAGAGGCAGCCGATCAATGATTCTCATCATTGATGTTTCTATCTCTTTCTATCTCCGTCTCCCTTCCTCTCTGAAGTCAATTAAAAAAGACTACAGGAGAAGTGGCCTCTTTTATACCACCAGCTTGGCTCCTACAGAAACTGAATAGATCATGGCAGGGGGCAGTGATTTACCGTAAAATTAACCAAAGAGTAAATCCAGCCCTAGCAGGTTTGGCTCAGTGGATAGCGTGTTAGCCAGCAGACTGAATGACCCTGGGTTCAATTCCAGTCATGAGCACATACCTCGGTTGCAGGCTCGATCCCCGTGGATGTTTTTCTCTGTCTCTCTTCCTCCCTTCCACTCTCTCTAAAAATCAATGGAAAAGTATCCTCTGGTGAGGATTTAAAAAAGAGAGAGAGAGAGAGAATACAACTCTGACCAATTAACTAGCTGTCAGTAAAGGCTGTCAACTTCTAAGTGGGACCAAAAGTAAAAAAAAGTCTCTGCAGCCATATGGACTCCACAGACCTTAGGAGACTAAGATATCTGTGGAAGGAAAAGATGGTTTGGCAAGCTCTCATAGGAGAATCACAATGTAGACCCCTTCAGCTCTGGAGCAAAGCCATGGGAGCTGTAGCAGAGAAATACATACCATTGGAAAAGCAATTCTTGGAGTGAGACTGGGTTCCAATAAAGACAGAGCAACTGACTACTGTTCATCAAATGACAAAATAGCTAGAATTGCCCATCACAAACTGAACCCTGTCAGATCCTCCATGTCATTAGGAAGGCCGGGCCCAGAAAGAACACATTTTGATATGGAAGTGGCATCTTTGGGATCTGGCATAAGCTGAAAGTCAGAGGCACAAGAAGCTGAAAAGCAAGTGGCCCAGACTCTTATCATTCACATCTTACCCTGGCACCTCTTCCTCTGCTCACACCTATGACCCTTTTGGGGATTCTTTTAGTCCACTCAGGTAGCTATAACAAAATACCATAGCCTTATGAAAACAGAAAGTGATCTCTCATCGGTCTGTAGGTTGGGAAGTCCAAGATCAAGGGGCCAGCAGATTTAGTGGCTGGTGAAGGCTCACTTCCTGGTTCATAGACAGCCATCTTCTTGCTGTGTCACATGGCAGAAGGGGTGAGAGAGCTCTCTTGGGTCTCTTTTATCAGGGAACTAATCTGATTCACCTCCCAAAGGCCCTACCTCAAAATACCATCACATTGGAGATTAAGTTTCAACATATGAATTTTTGGGGCAGGACACATTCAGTCTATAGCAAGGATCCCTTGTGAGGGGGAATCAGAGAAGGAAAAAGTTTAAGCTTGGTATGTAGATAAAAGCCAAATATTACTGCCACATTGCGACCCCAGTGGTGAGGGGAAGTTCTCCCAGTGAAGAGATCTGGACAGCACATCTGGTCACCCACTTGGTGTGGAAAGAGAAAGTCCGTAACAGGTAATGTATGTCGACCTGGGAATTAATGACATTAATCTAGGCTAGAAATCAAATAGCCTCCACTTATCTTCACTCAGAGTGAAGATCAAGGACAAGAAGGTCTGAGGATGAGATGTCAATGGGCCTATAGGAGTAGTCTTTAAAAAAATATTAAATCTTTACTATTGAAAATATTACATATGTCCTCCACCCCCCCTCCCCCCCGCATTGACTCCTTCTAGCCCACTCCTACCCCCTGCCCCAGGCCTTCACCACCCTATTGTCTGTGTCCATGGGTTAGGCATATATATGGTTGATCTCTTCCCACCCCCCTTCCCTCTGAGATCCCACACAGGAGTAGTCTCAAAGTATGAAGATCTTTGTATCACAGGTTAATGCCCACTAGAAAGCAACCATCAGACGAGGCACTGAACAACCACGTGGCAGGATGAGTCAGCCGCTGTCATCAGCTGCCCCGTTTTAAACAACGGATACACTGAATGAGTTAACTAGTGGTAGGGATAGAGGAAACTGCTTGTCAATTTCTACAAAAAAATTTACTAGGATTTTGATAGAAATTGCATTAAATCTATAAATTTGGGCAGAATTGCTATCTTAACAATATTAAGAGTTCCATATCTCTTTTATTTAGATCTTCTTTAATTATCTCAGCAATTTTTATAGTTTTCAATGTTCAGCTCTTGCACTTTTTCAAAATTATTTTATTCTTTATTATGCTAATATGAATGAAACTGTTCCTTCAATTTCATATTCAGATTGTTGCCTATAAAAATGCAAATTTTTAAATTTATCTTATATCCTGACATCTTGCTATACTCAGTTATTACTGCTGGTAATTTTTTTAAAAGTATTTTTTTAATGTTTTTATTGATTTCAGAGAGAGGAAGGGAGAGGGGGAGATAAACAGAAACATCAGCCCTGGCCGGTTTGGCTCAGTGGATAGAGCCTCGACCTATGGACTGAGGGTCCCAGGTTCGAATCCGGTCAAGGGCGCCTGCCCAGGTTGCGGGCTCGATCCTCAGTGGGGAGCGTGCAGGAGGCAGCAGATCCATGATTCTCTCTCATCACTGATGTTTCTATCTCTCTCCCTCTCCCTTCCTCTCTGAAATCAATAAAAAAGAAATATATTATAAAAAAAAAAACCCCAGAAACATCAGTGATGAGAGATTCATGGATTGGCTGCCGCCTGCACATTCCCTACTGGGGATCAAGCCTGTACCTGAACCATGGTTTATAGGTCAATGCTCAACCACTGAGCCACACCAGTCGGGCACTACTAGTAATTTTCTTGTTGTTGATTCCTTATATATTTTTTCTACACATAAACTCATGGTTCCTATAAATACAGTTCTACTTCTTCCTTTCCATACCATGTCTTTCTCTAGCTAGAAACTTCAGTACAATGTTGAATAGCAGTGGTAAGAGCAGATATCTTGTATTTCTAATCTTAGTTGGAAAAGCACCATTAAATATAATGTTTAGTAGAGTAGAACCTCGGTTCTTGAAGTTAATTCATTCTGGAAGGTTGTTCGAAAACCAAATCATTTTTTTCCCATTAGAAATAATATAAATTGAATTAATCGGTTCCAGACCCCCAATTATCCCATTTTAATTTCTTATATACAGTACATGTCTAATGTGCTATTTAATCTATAAACACATTAAAAACAAAAGGACATGACATGTAAATGAAAATTTAATAAAAAGGAAATGAAATGTACAGTAAAAAAATAAAAATTTAATAATAAGCAGCAACAAAAGCAAAAAACCCAAAAATATTCACAGCACAATTTCTTGAGATGTTAACAACCTGAGGTTTAAAGGTAAACTGACTCGAAAAAGGGTTGTCAGGTTGAGAAGTGAATTGTTTAACATGGGAGATGTTTGAGAACTGAGGCTTGATTGTATAGGTTTTTGCTAATACCCTTTTAAAATGTCTAAAAGTCTTATTATCCCCCCACATTTAATCATAGTTCACTTGAGTATAAAATTCTAGAATAGAAATTATTTTACTTTAGTATTTAAAAAAGCAATGCTCCATTATCTTTATTTCCTAAATTTTTTTTTTTTGAGAGAGAGAGGGAGAGGGAGAGAAAAACATCTATGTGAGAGTAAAACATTGATTGATTGCTTTCTACATGCCCCTTACCAGGGATCAGGACTGTAACCCAGGCATGTGTCTTGACTGGGATTCAAACTGGCAACCTTTCAGTGCACTGGACAATGCCCAACCGAGCCACACCAGCCAGGGCCTGTCTATCTTTTATAGCCTTCTGTTCTGGTTTTAGGGACATATCATCTCATATTCCTAAGGACATTAAAGACTTGTGTTCTTGCTAAATTTTCATCTTTCTGTATAGTCTGTTTCTCCCAAGTTGCTTCTTCTGTTTGTATGAATCTCCATCCTTCATGCTGGAGACTGTCCACAGATGTCTGGTAATCTCTGGCTCCATTTGTGCCTTCGGTGGTACTCTAACAGGCTGATCAAAAATATCAATCGTAGCCTTGGCCGGTGTGTTCAGTGGTTAGAACGTCAGCCCACACACAGAAGGGTCACAGGTTTGATCCCCAGCTCCAGTCAGGTGCTTGCAGGAGACAACCAATCAATGTGTCTCTCTCACATTGATGTTTCTCCCTTACCCCCTCCCTCTCTCTAAAAGCAATGGAAAAATATCCTCTGGTGAGGATTAACAACAGCAACAATAAAAATCCACTACATTCTTATATACTAGAAGAGTTCAGAGAATTTTTTTTAAAGGTGGGAAGCCCTTGTTCTACTAAATACAACTACAGTATTTAAGTGTGATATGGCTCATTGGATGCATGGCTCAGTTGGTTAGAGTTTCATCTTGTCTTGGTCAGGGCACATACAAGAATCAACCATATGGCCCTAGCCAGTTTTCTCAGTGGTTAGAGCATTGGCTCTGGACTGAAGGGTCAAAGGTTCAATTCTGGTCAAGGGCCAATCAATGTTTCTCTCTCTCTCCATCTCCCCTTCCCTTCCTTCCAGTCTCTAAAAAATCAATGGAAAATATATCTTCAGGTGAGGATTAACAACAACAAAAAAGTGTGATATGGACACAAAGGTGGACTACTAGATTAATAAAATAGAGTCCAGCCAGTGTGGCTCAATGGGTGAGTGTGGATCTATGGACCAGGAGGTCACAGTTAGAGTCCCAGGGCACATGGCTGGGTTGTGAGCTCAATTCCCAGTAGGGGGTGTGCAGGAGGCAGTGATCAATGGTTCTCTCTCATCAATGATGTTTCTATCTCTCTCTCCCTTCCTCTCTGAAATCAATTAAGTGTGTGTATGTATGTATATACACACGTACACACACACGCGCACGCGCACACGCGCGCGCACACACACACACACATACACTAGAGGCCTGGTACACGAAATTCGTGCATGGGTAGGGTCCCCTAGGCCTGGCCAGCAATCAGGGCTGATCAGGGTCTTCTGGCTGCCAGCTGGGGCCTTCCTTAGTTCCTTGCTGCCCCCTGGTGGTCAGCACATGTCATAGTGAGCAATCGGTCTCCCAGTTGAACTCCCAAGGGCACACTTTGCATATTAGCCTTTTATATATATATAGGCATATATTATATATATGGTGAGAGAAAGAAATAAAAGACCAGCACAGGGATATATAAGTTATCTGTATGTGTATTTGTAATATTTGTACATATATATGACTATTTATGTTTTCAAATGGAAATAAAATTGGTCCCCTGATCCATACCATATAGGAAGATAAATTCCAGGTGGATTTATAAACCTAAATGTAGCCCTAACCGGTTTGACTGAGTGGACAGAGCGTTTGCCTGCGGACTGAAGGGTCCTGGGTTCGATTCCGGTCAAGGGCACATGCCCAGGTTGTGGGCTTGATCCCCAATAGGGGGTGTGCAGGAGGCAGCCGATCGATGATTCTCTCTCATCATTGATGTTTCTATCTCTTTCTCCCTCTCCCTTCCTCTCTGAAATCAATAAAGATATATTTAATAAATAAATAAGTACCTAAATGTAAAAGGCCAAACTATAGAACCCACAGAGGATAATAAAGGAGAGTATCCTTTTAAGCTTGGGTTAAGAGAGATTTCTAAAAATATAAATAATAACCATAAGTGAAAAGATAAATTTGGCTACAATAAATCAAAAGATAAAAGAATGAAAAGATTAAATTCCATTACTATATTTCCTCTCCTCTGTTCTTGAGATACCTCCTTAGAAAAATCCTTTTATTTTCGTTTTAGTGGGATTTCCTGAGGAAAGAGGTAAATAAATCTGGAAGATCTGCTCTTCAAAGCCATAGTGCTAAAAACTTTTTTACTGAGAAAAAGATCCATAATGTTGTGCTAAATTACAGCTTATCTAATATATATATAAAAAATAAAAGCATACCAGTAAAGGAAGAAATATTTGCCCATGTAGTTCCTTAAATTATCCCATGAGCTATCCAATCATAGTGATCCCACACCAAGGGAAGCAGTTACCCCTATAATTCCAAGCACTCTTGCTATTTTTTTAGAATCTGATGCATCCGTGTCTGGAAATGCTCTTGGGATTATCTCTACATATCCTATCTCCTCCAAGAGAAAAATTATTTTCTACTAGTACCTGATCTTTACTTATCAAATCGGGTTTTGGAAGTAGAACAAAATATTAAGAAACAAGGAGATGGTTTTGGGCCATGATAATTTAGGAAACCCTGGATGGTGCTAGAAAGTGGAACAACCTTAACAAAACCAAGACCAAGAAATTAGCATAAATAAGGGTTTTATTGGTCAGTTTGCATGAATGACATACTGACATGCCCCCAATTCACTGTTCCACACACCAAGGCCCTGAGGTGACAGGAGGAGAAGCTAAGCCCATTGATGGTGAGAAAAGGGTGGGAGGTGGGAAGAACATGAAGGCCTCTGAGGGTTAACAAGGCTACTGGGACCGAGACCGGGACCAACGACCTAGGAATAAATCCAGGATGGAAAAGGCATCATCCAGGGCTGGAGCTGTTGGTGGTTCTGGATCTAAGAAAGAAAGTGATACACATAGACACACTAAATGGCGAGGCAGAGGCAAAGGATGGGAATAATACTAAAAAGTAGGAGAGTAAGGGTTTCCCTTTTCCAAAGAATTAAAAGATGGATCCCTTTGATTCACACTCTTCACTTACCAGCTCTAGGACTGCCATCTGCTTCTTGAAGGGTTACTGTGGTTTCCTTTCGGCCCTCACTGTCCACCACAGTCCGGCGCTCCTCTACTGTCTACAAGCAGAAGCCCCCACCATAGCCTTCACATCACTAAAGGTGAGGTCCCTGGTTTCTTTACAAAGATCCCTCTGTCCAAAACATCCTTAGCCACAGTTCCTTTTACCCTTCTCCCCAACTCACCCCATCTGGCCTAGTGATCTTGGTCACAGAGACACTCTTGAAATAGGATTTGGGCTGGGGCTGCAGAACTGGGCCAAGGCCCTCCTGGGAAACCTGGGAATCAAGATCTAGAAGGACAGAGAGAAGAAACAGGAAAGAAAGAGTCTAAGGGAAAGGAGGAACAAGTGTGTCAGGAAGAAACTTTCGGGAGGGAGAACAGAGAGAACTTCTGAAGAACAGAGGGCTGGTAGATGTCCTCTCAGACTCACCCTTGTCCTCTTTGGCTCTAGACTGGGGGGTCACAGGCCACATATCATCAAACTGCAGAAGCCAAAGGAGATGAAATGACATCTTTCAATCTGAAACTTGAGGAGTCACAGAACTCAAAATATTCCCAACTTCCAAAACCACCTCTCCCAAGGAGATGATCCCATTCATGATCGCTTTATTTACTCATTCTCTCTTTCCTAGCTGTTTTATGTATCCTTCTACCAAAAAAGCCTTTCTGCCCTGGCTGGTGTGGTTCAGTTGGTTGGAGTGTCATCCCCTGCAATGAAGGGTTTTGGGTTTGATTTCCGGTCAGGTCACATACCCAGGTTGCAGGTTTGATCCCCCATCAGGATGTGTGCAGAGGCAACCTACCAGTATTGATGTTCCTCTCTCTTCCTCTCCACCTCTCTCTCAAATCAATAAAGACATATCCTTGGGTGAGGATTGGAAAAAAATAAAAATAAAAAAAAAATAAGTAAAAGAGGGGATGGTAAATTAAAAAAAAAAAAAGAAAGCCTTAATGAACTGTTACTTTCCTGACCTCCCCCAATAATCCTGTCTTGTCCAAGAATCACATAGACCAGTGTTTCGTTTGTGTTTTTTTTAAAGAAAAAGCAGAACTCCTATTTTCCCCAAGAGAAAATACTACAAGCAGCTTAATATAGGAAACAGATAAATACACTAAGTGGAGGGCCCAGTATTTCAACCCAAGTCTGTTAGATTCCAACAAGGATTTCAGTTTTCGCACTCTATTAGGTGTCTCCCACAGGCTTTCATTTCCGGCTCAGATGTACTCACCCTATGAAAAGGTCTCTGGGAGCCCCAGTCTGGTGCTGGTTTTGGAGAGTCAGTTCTTGCATCACTCTCCGAGACCCCCCCAAAGATCCTGTGTTGGTGACTATCTGGATACTTAAGCATTGAGTCCCGAAGTGTCTGTCCCTCCTGCAATCTCTCACTAGGTGTCTCTGACTCAGGACCTGGAAGTTCTGCAGAAAGATGGCAAGTGTATGGATGCTGGGGGAGGGAAAGGACTTGGGATCTCTTAATCCCCCTTGAAATCATCAGTCTTCTCACACTTCCCACCCCCCAACTACTTTCTGCAGGCTCTTCATTTCACCCACCAACCCAGTAGAAACCATAGGTTCTCCCTCAGGGGCAGCCACACACCAGGAGGACGGGAAGGCAAGGTCCAGGCCCCCATCTCGCTGAAGATGTTATTAAAATCCCGTACTAGGTCATCAAAGCCGAAGTTGTCGTGGAAACGCATCCCTCCTCCAGGGGTGAAGCTGAAGCCGAAGCCAAATTCCTCAGGGGGTTGGGGACCCTCAAACCTCGAGCTCCCAGGGCCCCAGGTGGCTCCTCCTTCTTCTTCATCGTCATCCTCATCTTCATCTCGAGTCATCCCTCCAAAAAAGGGATCCCTGTGGCTGGGGCGGAGGCAGATTGGCCACCAAAATCTCAGCACTCACTCCTTCAACCATACAATCAACTCATGGGTGGCAAAGCGGGACAAGAACAGGTGTCTGGGGAGCTGGTGTGAGGATCAGAAGACTGGCCATCGGGGTATGTTTTTAATCAGGTAGTCCTCACCTCGCGACGCCTCCCAAACACCGCCCCTCCCTCCTCCCAAGGTCCTGCTCACGCGCTCACTGACCTCCACCCCGAAGCCCCACTGTCTTCCCCGCCCGGGCCCTGTTGCATCACCCCAGATTGGAGAAAGGCTTAAGCTGTTGCTTTCCCTCCTAACGACCGCCTTGGTTACTGTCGCGGGGTGAGTGTTCAATGTTGTGACTTCTGTTCTCTCCACAGGAGTTGGAGTGGAGATAGGAGATGTTTTTCCAAATATACGGTGTCAGAGGTCAAGCTCCCCTCAGAAGACCCCCCCTCCCTTGTCCGACCCGGATCCATTCTCACCTCCGAGGTCCAGAAAAGCCGAAAAAGCCCCGAAAGAGGTCAAAGAGGCTCATTCCCGTGCTGGGATTCGAACCTCCAAAGCCCACCTGAGGCCCATTCACACCGGGAGGAAAGCCGGGGCTACGCCGTCGGAAACTAAGCGAAGAGTCAGCTTACGCTGCCGGAAAGCAAACCTGCGATCGACACCCCGTCGTAAAATGGCCGTAAGCAGGACGCGGAGGGGGCGGGGCAGACGGGCCTCTCAAATGCGAAAGGCTTTCATTTCGCAGCAGCAGTTCGTTTGTTTTTTTCTGGTAGTGGGCGTCCAGAGTTTTCATCTTCCAACGATCACCTGTCTCCTAAGCCACTTCTCTCTCCTGCCGACCAACCCGGCCCAATCCGGTATCTCGAGGGTTTCATGGTGCCGATAAAGCCGCCAGAGAGCAGCCCATCCGCACAAATGAACCGGTCCCGCGCCCGCCCTCACCGCCGGTTCACCACCCCCGTGGACGACCAGTCCTCCATCGGAAACCACCTGGCGCCTTCTTGACTGGCCTCAGTGAAGTCCAAGTGGGATGGACAAAATATTTCATCAAGCTCCTTCAGTACCCAACTCCCCGGACCTAAGGGAGTTAGACATGGGGACACATGCACTTCATCTCTCCAGCTAAGGAGCTTATCATTACCATACAGGAGTCTTTTAATTTTTCTATGCAGGCTTTACAACCAGCAGAATAAAGGCTTTGTGAGAGACCAAGGGAAATCTAGTGGAGTCTCGAAGAGAAGAAATAATTTGGGGCTCTTAAGTATCCCCCTTTCCCTATCATTCGTGGCTTTCAAAGCCTCTCCCTCCTGCACTCCTACCCCAATCTCATCCCTGGCCTTCCTCTAGACTCCTTTTAGGGGGTTGGATATAGCTATGGAAAATGAAACCACTCAAGCAGCAAGAAGTACTTCTAGGAAAATTGGGCCCCAAACTTCAGTTTTGCCAGCACACAGTGCATGTTGCCCTACTTTGCAATTCACTTGCTTGGACTCAGCTAAATTATACTTTGACTTTACAAAGGCATTTCTTTCAGCTCCTTAATCCTCTCCCTTTCCACCCAATATCCACTCTCCCACTCCCTTTACTGCCTGAAATCTGCCGTATATGTAGTAGTTTTTGAAGGAAATTAAGATTTGAGGTGGTTCTTTCCAGGCAACAGGCTGTGAAATTCTTAGGGGAGAAGGGAAGAGAATCCCCTCAAGGGCACAATACTAAATCATTAAGGTCAGAGGTGTTCTTAAAGGATGAAGATTTCATTTTATTCCACTGCCTTCGGGGCCTGCTAGAAGAGGCCCAGTTGGTACAGTAATACTTATTCACCAAGCTGGTCATCCGCGAGACTGAGGATGTCCTAGACGGAGCAAGAATGGGCAGAGGCTGAAGGTAGATGTTTTCTTTTTATATATACAAGACACATTAATCCATTAAATTTGAAGACACAGTACAAAAAAAAAAAAAAAAACCACTTCAACTAATCCATCTGACAATGCTGTTCATATTCATGACGCCATTTTTTGTTGTTGTTTTGCTTCCTAATAATAAAGGAGGAGACATAGGGCTGTTGGGCTGATATATATTTGGGGGTTCCCCCCTCCCCACCTCACCCATACACCACTAGGGTGAACAGGAGGAAAAGGAAGGGCAGGGCCCACAGCCAAGTTTCATAATCTTGAATGCAAGGGGGAAGGAGGAAAAGAAAGGGGGGTGGGGGAGTGAAAATACAAATCCTATAATACATACAACAGAGTGGGGATGGTATGGGAATGAACAGACATGAAGCTGAGGCATGGGGTGGGCCACTGGGGGTGAGGGTGGGGCAGCGGAACCCCTCCACATTCCTCTCTTTGATGCTGTTTCCATAGTTGCCAGGCTGAGAAGCCCTCTCAGAAGATGGGACCAGGAAGAGAGGGTCAGGGCCTCAGTTGGCCCCCCAGCTGTAGCTGTTGTAGGCAGACTTGTTGGTCTGGGGCTTCTGCGGGATGGAGCTGGTCTGGCTACGTTGCCCGCTGCCCGTCTGCAGGGGAATGGGAGGATGATGGGGAGGAAAAAGGTGTCTAGTTAGTGTGACAAATTTGTGACATCTTCAGGTGGAGATTTGGAAATCATCTTGCTTTCCCATTCCCCTTGCTTAGAAACTATTCTGAAGCTTCTCAACCACAGAAAATTCGGTTTATATGGCTGCCAAAGCACCTCTGACCAAAAAAACAAAACACAAACAAAAAGCAGCAAAAATCCCCGCAAAAAACCCTTTAAACAGGGGAAAGATGAAAAGAGGGCAAGATACCTGCAGAGATTAGACAGTGAATCAGTTCTACTCATTTTCAATTGTATCTTCTCCTCCCCCCATTCCCCTGCTCTGAGAAAAGGCAACTCTCTAGAGAGAATTATGGCCTCTTGAAGATGAGTGATCACAAGCGATTTCATTTTCATTAATCCCCAGGAAGGCCTCATTTGGAAAGCTGCCTTTGAGAGCAAAGCAGCCCTTATTCCAGCTCCCCAGGAACCTATGGTGGAGGAGAGGTCACTTGTACCATCCCATGGCTCCCCACCCTGCCACATGTATCATATCTGTGAGCCCATTACAGGCAAGGTGGAGAGACAGTCTCGAGGCCCCAGGCTTCAGATGCTGCCCCAAGAATCCTTTCCATTGCAGTAACCAAGTGTTCCCAGAGGTGGGGAAGGGCAGAAAGAAAGAGAGCATTGAGGAGGGGAGGACAAGAGAGGAATGGGAGGCCAGAGAGCTCAGCAAGGTGTTTGTGTTTGTGTATCCCGATTTGTGATCGTGCAAACTTTTCTCAAATTCCCTAAGGCTGTGGAGGTGTAATGGGGACTGAAAAGGAGTGGGTTCAAGCATATCATTCAGTTTCATTACCTGCTCCTCCTGCTGGCGCTGGCAACAGAGAATCATCTGCAAATATGGTAGCTGAGGCAGAACCAGGATATATGGAAAATAAAGGGACAAACTTTGACAATAGAACTCCACCATTATTAGAAGGGAAAGCTATAATGTGAGGGAAGGGGGAGGGCTGGGAGAGGTAAGAGGGAAGGTGTGACCCAGGTCTGATGGGATGAGGAAAACTGTGATATGGGAGGAGGTGGAGGAGAAAGGCACCAAAGGAATTGGGCAGAATTAGGTTTCAGTCTGGCCCCTTCTCTGACATCTCCTTTGCCGGCCACTCGTGTTATGTGCGCTTGTGTCTGTAATGTGCTGTGTGCCCATGGCTGGCGCTGGGGAGAATTGGGTGGAGGTGGTGGTGAGGAAGGGTAAGAAAAGGAAAGGGGTGGCAGTTTTAAGGGATAAGAAGGAAGAGGAAGAGAAGGAGAGAGGGAGGGCTATTACCTGGCCATCCTGCTGTAGGTGATGGTGAAGGATCTGGGAGTGCGGCTGCTGATGGGGGGTCAGAATGTGCATAAAGGGGGCAGGTGGGTAGGCAGCAGCTGTGGCTGGATTGATGGGCCCCCCACTTCCTAGGGCTGAAGGCAAGTTGAAGGAGGCAGCAGGAGTACCGGAATGAAAACCTTGTTTCTCAAAGGATTGCTATCCAGGAAGATGGGAGGAGAGAGTAAAAGGGATGAGCAATGAATCCTTAGGATTTGAGCCCAAGCTCTCCCACCCTCAAAAAGCAGCATGGTGTCATAGAAGGAATGCTACACCTGAAGTCAGATATTCAAGTCTCAGTCTCAGCTCTGCACTTTAATAGCTGTGTGATCCTGAGAAAATTACTCTCTAAGCTTGTTCTCTAATATATAAAACAGGGATGCTTATTGACCTCTTAGTTGTAAGGACCAAATGAGAAGCTGGATGTGAAAGCACTTTATAAAATCTGTCATATACAAACATAGTGAAATCTGCTGACTACTCCTTAGCACCCCTATCTCTGGAGTTGGGTAGAAATAGGAACTCCATGGATTTTTTTCAAAAGAAATGCTGAGTTATCTTTAGTGTTAAAGGTCTTGGCCATGAAGCACTCCACTATAACTCCTAATACTTTATATCAAACTTTAAATTATTTATGGTGGTGGGAGAAAAAAAAACAAAAACAAAAAATCTGTGGATAATTCAAATGCTTTACTGTAGTTATTGACATGGGCTTTGCCCACTCCTTTCCCACTCTTTATTATAGATATACTTACAAAGAAGGGAATGAACTTACTTCCCTTCATTCCATATTCATTCTCTTTGAAAGTGATGCCCTGACCGGTTTGGCTCAGTGGATAGAACGTCGGCCTGCGGACTGAAGAGTCCCAGGTTCGATTCCGGTCAAGGGCATGTACCTTGGTTGTGGGCACATCCCCAGTAGGGAGTGTGCAGGAAGCAATTGAATCAATGTTTCTCTCTCATCAATGTTTCTAGCTCTCTATCCCTCTCCTCCTCCCTTCCTCTCTGTAAAAAATCAATAAAATATATTTTTAAAAAAAGTTATGAAAAGTTTGGGTGTGCATAAGTTAAAGACCAATTACACAATAAATCACATGACACATTAAAATTTTCCAACCTTCCTATGACATTTCTCATTTGTTCTCTCCCTCCCTGAAGACTAAATTTAAGCTTCCTCGAGAAAGTAAAGTCTAAAGATGAATCATTTGCTAGTAGAATGGGTTTCCTGACACCTGCTCACAGGTGTTAGGGCTGTTCCTGCTCACTTCTATCAATGCAACTCCATCTTCTCTATGTCCATCTCTCTTTTTCCACTTCCATCCAGAGCCAGGCACCTACCTGGGTTTTGGAGTACACAGAACCCGAGATATCTGGCACGCCCGTGTTACTGGAGGTGACTGAGACACCTGGGGGAGGAGGAAACAGAGGAGGATTAGCTCAGCTAGCTGCCTGATCCCTCTCCCTGGGAGGTGGTGAGTGACATGTGAAGTCTTTCTAGCTATAGCACGGCAAGGGAATTTTGGTCTGTTTTTCCATCTTCAGGTCAGTCTTGAGGGATAAGAGCTCATGACACAAAGGCTAGCGAAGGGTTCTCTTGTCCTTTCCAGGTGTGTACTGAGTATATTGTGAGAGTGAGGTGAGTGGGTTTTGGGGGGACAAGGGCAAACAGCCAAACTCACTAGTACATAGTTTTCAAAACACCTCGGTAGCAAAGCCCAACACTTATAATTATTACACTTATAATGTCCATTTCAAGTCAATCCACCCTAAATGCACTCAGTCGTGCTCCAGAAGACAGGTACTCTGGCTCTTTTCCTGTTCATGAAGAGACACTCCTGGGCTCAAAATCCATGCTTTCACAGCATAAGGTAAGTACTAGAGAAGCAGTTCAATTCCACCTCCAAGAGTACTTTTATTCTCAGAGCTTCAGCTTAGTCCAGCTTCTCTAATCTTGGAGCTTCCAGGCTGTATACTTACGAGCTGGCATAAAGATGAAGATCCGTCTACGCATTTTAAGGGAAGGGGAATGAGGAAGGCCTATAGGAATAGGCTATCTCCTGCAGTCTCGGTGGAACACAAAACCTAAATGTTACTCTAGTTTACAACTTTAGCTTCTCCATGAGATAAAGGCTTCCATCCATACTCTTAACAACTCACTTGTTTCCTTTTGAAAAACTCTACTACCACTACAACTTAAAGGAAACCAAAGTAATACAAGTCCTCATTTTAATGTATACTCCTTCAACTGAAATACACATAGTCTATCTCCTGGGGCAAAAGGTCAAGGATATAGGGAAAAAGCCATCAGGTAAGCTAATCCAGCATCTTATCTTACTAAAATTGTATGCAAAGATTTGAGGCCAAGTAACTCAAATTTAACTAGGAATTTAAAGCATGATTTTAAAAGATATATTAGTTCTCATGAATTGAGATAAAGTGAAACTTCAGAAAAACTTTGTATTTTAGTCTATGTTCTTGGAGCCTTCTCCTTTGCTGTTAGGATTACTTTGACAGAAGAGTCTTTTAGAAACACTATACTGAAGTGACCAAATCACAAATGAAGAATCCTCCATTCACCCGCAATTCAGCAGCAATCCCCCTTCAAACTCCAGAACCCAAATCCTCCCAATGTCTAGGACAAAGGCAGCCATCAAAAGTTAAGCCCACCTTAGACAGCCACTTTAGAATCTTCCCAATAGAAGTGGCATCTTAACCTGGAAACCCCTCCCACATCACAAGTCCAGATAGTTCCAGGGAGGAGCAAACACCAACTAGGAAAAAGAACAGAACTACAGAAAGCAAGCATGAGAAAATACTTCCCCGTGTCCAAAGTATCAACTCCATGCTTTCTAGGCACTAAAGTGAAAGACAGGGACAATATATGACCTGATCGAGTATTTTTCCCCTTTCCTTTTTTCAAATCCCAGGAGCCCATCTGGTAAATCACCGGCAGTAAGCCTAACTTGAAAAAACAAGCTTATTTTTTGTATGGAAAAGGCTATGCTGATGAGGTTTATATGGAAGGTTTGAGTAAAGTGGAATAGACAGGAAATAAATAGAACATTTCTTTAGGAAAATGAGATAATGATTGAATTTTACTGCAAAGACTCAAACAGCTTGCTGAGACTCCTTGGTCATCCCACACAAATGGAAGAAATGGCTAACTTGACTCTCAAACTGGGTGGTAAGGAGCAATTTAGTTTCAATGTGTCCCTACTTGGTCTCATTCTTTTCAGAGGCTGGACTAGCTAAAAACCAGCTTATAGTCCAGAGGCTTTAAGTTGGATATTGGATAAAGGGACTGGAAATACAGGGGGAAAAAGTGATTTCTCCTTGTAGTTGCCATAATAGCCTCAGTGTAAGCATTAGAGGTCCCTACCTACCCTTTACCAATTATTAGAAAGCTCCTCAGGCTCGAGTTCTCTTGTTTTCCTTCCAAGAGTCAAAATCCCCTTCTATAACCGACTCCCAAACATGATGATCATACTAACACCATGTGGACAACAGGGAGGAGAACCCAGAACCAAGAACCACTCTCCCCCTTGGAAAGTTGGTTACACCCCCAGGACAAAATTACTCCAGCAGGCTAGGAACAAAGGAAGTAATATAGGGGTTTCCAATTAACTAAGAATGGTGGTCTCACTGTGCAAGTTAACTGTAAACAAAGGGCTGGTGGTGTACTAGTTGGATTGAATGGGGATTAGAATTTCTATAGTCAAGGATGTCTAACCAAACCTCTCCCACACATCATTAGCTACACCCACAAGTGCAAAACACTAATATTCCACAATCCCTGAAGGGACTAAGAACAATGCTCCAGGCTAGCACAGTTTCCACAGCCTGAGTCATCAACTGGCTGGTCCCTCAAAACTCTATTAGATCTCAACCAGCCACTTGGCCTGAGGGAACCAAATGTGGAAATTAAGCCTTGAAGATACTTCTCCAACAACAGCTCTGAACACCATCTCTTCTACCTTTCACCATGACATGACACTAAACCTTTTTTCCTCCCCCCGCCCCCCCTGCTTATGTCAGAGGCAAGGGGAAGATCTAAATGGAAAGTGAAGAGCTATAATAAGCATGGAGAATCAGGGATTTTCTACAAATAACTTTCTTTACCAACCAATCAACAGGTTGGAAACTGAGACCGTTTCCCCTCCCCCACCTTCATAAAAATCACCATACTGAAAAGTTACCAGTTCTTTGGCTATGCTGGAGTTTGATTGAAAAGACCACCCTCCACCCTTCATCCACTGCACAACATTGGATCCTAGTGTCCAGAAAGACATGCACGGAAAGAACGCCAGAGTTAGCTAAAGAAATACCACAGTTTATTGAAGACTACAAATATTTTTTGTTACAAGTTGAAACTACATGCCTTCCAGAAAACAAAAGCAACAGCAGGTGTGTGCATTGATGCTTCGGAGGTGCTGCACCGCTTGAACTCGAAATGGGTAAGACAGGGTCAGACACATGGGGGAGAGGGAACTGGGGGAAGGGCAAGTTCAAAAGCCCAGAAGGTATCCACCAACTCATTTCCCCAAGCCACGCAGGCCATGGCCTCAGCTCAGCAGGCTCTCCTCAGTGGTCTGGTTTCTGAAACAAGACTTCAGTGCAAATTTATACACACACACAAAACAGAGCCCCCAGCCTTGGGCCAAATTAGCTCTCTGCCGTCCAGAAATGCTTGTAAGGGGGTGGATATTTTCTTCCTAAAAGGAATCAAATACATAAAAATAAATGAATTTAGAGGTTGATGAGGAATGGGATGACAACCTTCTGTGGGGCTGGGAACTGGGGGTTCTCAAAAGGGCTGTTAGAGAGTTTCTGAAATCCTAAGGGAGGTAAGAAGCTCCGATTTCCAGAACCAGGTATGCTATTCTTGAACCTGGTCCAGCTAAAACTTAAATCTAATCTGGGAATGGGGCCATTCCAAATCAAAGAGTTTATAATACTTCCCCCCAAGGATTAGGGTGGATCGTGCTCAGTGAGAGGAATAGCCACCAGGGGTCCTAGATATTAAATCTCAATGGGTGCCTCAGGATTTCTTGAGTTTAAATCTTGACCTAAGTTATACAACACAGTTCAAAACTCCACCTGGCTGTTAGTTCCCAGACCAACTGCCATCTGTGCTCAGCTCAGAGTTTCCCAATTATTAAAACCTTGGGCAATTTATCAACTTGGAGGCCACACAAGGGTGAAGAATGCAGATGCAGCTCCATCCAAATCATCATGAAACCATAACTGAGCAGAGATTTTTGAAGTACAATCCTCAAACCCATCCTCCTCCCCACACCCATATTCATCTACAAATCAATGAAAAAAGTAGGTGGAATTGTTTTATTCAAAGACTCCTTTTCTTACTCCCTGTCCTCCAAAAGTGGAGTATAGGTTGTCAGGTACAGGAACAAGGAAGGGATGGACTAAGAATCTTTTAAGTCAGTACCCATTCAGGAGATTCCAACATTTCCCTCTCTGCCATCAGATGTGCAAATGGATTTTGCAAAGAACCCAGCCATACAAGTGAAGGAACCTAAAGGTCCAACTCTCACTTTATTGAGTACAGGCATACTTCGTTTTATTGCACCTCACAAGTGTTGCATTTTTTGGAAAGTGAAGGCAAGACCATCCACCATCAAAGACTACAACTCACTTTATTATGGTGGTTTGGAAGAGAATCCACATTATCTCCAAGGTATGCCTATACTCATACCCTAATTCTTTCTCTCCACATTTTAGGTCTCCTAGCTTGGGATTTAAAAGGGGCCACATAAAAAAAGTAGTACTACAAAGATATATATGCTAAGTCTACTACAGCACACTAGCAAAGAAATCATTTAACCCTTCTATTCAGTAAATATGACCCTTTTGTATGATCGGTACCATACATATTAACACTTGCCTCCATTAACATCTCAATGAAATCTTGGGGCCCCTTGCCTTGCTTCCCACCCAAATATTAGGCCAGCCAGCATATGCTAATAGCCAATACATGCTCCAGGCCATCCCTGTCATGAGTGAATATATGGTCTAGTATCAAGCTCCTCTGTTGGGGCTGCTCAGGCAGACACACAAGCAGTCAATCATTAACAATCATACATGAGCAGCAGCACACCCTCACCAATAGAACCTTATTTTATCAAGCACAGTCTTCCTCCTTGAAACTCATTTAATAACATCCCACAGACACCACTGACAGCTGGGGTCAAGGTAAGCTTACCAGTGTTGTATCCATGAGACCCATATCCACTTGGCTGTTGGAAAGGGGTGGCCGATGCATTCACACTGACATTCACACCATGCTGCTTGGAAGAGGTAGGAGCCACCTAAGGAGTAAAAAGGCCAGAACTGCCGTGAAATGGCAGCAGAGTACCATTCACCCTACCGGTCTTTGTTCAGGGACTGAAGCATTCAGATGATTACCCATTGTGATATAGGCTGACTACAGTTCACTTAGTGAATGAAATAGGCTCCCTACCAACTTTCTAAAATCCGTCAAGTCAAGAAATGGTATGTTGAAAGAAGGGAAAAGGGCAGTGATAGCAGGGAATGAAAGACAGTCTGGGAGTAAAGCTATATGCTATCATATTCCTACTTTAGCTAATTCTAATAACACGTAATCCTTATCCCAATACCCCCCCAATTCCAGCCCCACTCCCTCCCCCAGGCCAGAAAGAGAAACTGTTCTGCTTTATCCATTATTAAAGTCCTTGAAAGCAGCTAGGATAGTCTAGGGTTAGGATACTTTACCACAAGGAAAGACCAAGCCCAGGTACTCACAGGGAACACAGCAGGCCCATACTGGAAGGTGCTGGGGAGGCCCGGAACCCCTGTGTAGTATGGCAGGCTGGTGTAACTGTAGCCAGGAGGCAGCGCCGGGTTCAGGAATGTCTGCTGCGTGGTGTGGTGAGTCTGCGTCTGGTTCTGTTGGGGTTGGGCCAAGGTAGTGGCCGGGGCTGGGGAGGAGGCATCCCCACGGCCAAACTTTGTGAGGTCACCTGTGACAGGAGAGGCTAAATGTACCTGCCTCTTTCAGCCCCCCCACACCAATGCAGAATTACTACTTCTGGTTTCCCATGATTCCAGAAAATCCTGTTAAATTTGAATTACATTTCTTTGCAGCTCCATTCAGCACTGCCCAGCACACAGCAAGCACAGTGCTGTCAAGGACTAATGTCGAATGACTGTGCAATGCTGTAGCAGAGACAGGCTCCCAGAATAAAGTTCCTGCATGATTTCCCTGCCTACTCGTCTTACTTCATCTCCCCCAACTCTCCCTCCATGGGAACACTCCATGCTAGATTCAAAAAAACAATGATAGGTCAAGAAAATGGTAGATCAGTGAAGGCCCATGGACAATCAAGGTAATGGCAATGAGACTGCCCCTGTGAGTAGGGTACAGGAGCAGAGATGAGCAGACGGCCAGTTCAACCACTGCGTTTCCTGGAGAATGTCTGAAAACCATGTCAAAATATCATCTGGAATCACAGGGAGACAACAAAAAGATAAGGAAAAACTTGCCACATGCCCATCTTTAGCAGGATTCTGAATCTACCAATACTGATTCATCACATCCATTCTATATTTCTGCCAAAGATCTTAACTGAACTGGGTCCCTTCCTGTTACTAATCAGGTTTCTGCCACCAATCTCAACACAATCTCCTTTTATTTAGCCCTATCCCAGTCCTACCAGAATAAGGGTTGCTGGACAGGCTACCATCCCTCCCAGTCAGCGGCGTGGTGGGTGCAGGAAATGGGATGCTGTAGTAATCCTAGAAGAGAGAATTAAAAGAGCAGAGATTCAATGCCACTATTCTCCTCTCTGCTGAGAGGCAGGAAAATGTTGAAGTAATGCAACTTATCCAGCCACCGAATAGGCTGGCTAGAACTAGCACAAACTCCAAATTACTCTTGCATACACTGTCCCCCCTGCCTGGCCTCTGCTGAGAGGCAGGAAAATGTTGAAGTAATGCAACTTATCCAGCCACCGAATAGGCTGGCTAGAACTAGCACAAACTCCAAATTACTCTTGCATACACTGTCCCCCCTGCCTGGCCATGAGCACAGTCAAGCAAGGTCTACGGGTATGCCCAGTGTAAAACACACCAAGTCCACCAGGACCAGTAATATTCTCAAACCTGTAGATAATTAACCCTAATCGTCTACTACTACTGAGAAAATAGATCTTTCTAGAATTCAAAGTGTCTGAAACATACAGAAAGCATCTTGAGAGTTCCAGGTACCCTGAGTTATAGAATGATAAAATTTGTTTACTTCAAAGATGCCACAACTCTGATTTTTCTTTTAAGTTATCTTCTATTAGAGCCACTCCCCAAGACACCATACTCTGATATATCTTAAAGTGTGTGTATGAAGTAATGGTTGGGAAAGAGCTATGACTTACCAACTGAACATGTGAAAATAATCCCCCCAACACGAATTTTAAGATTACTTTCTTTTCCCAAGCCCTACATCACATACTCACCAATGGAAATCTTGTCTGAAGCATCTGCAAGTCATCATAACCATATACTTGTGGCTGAAAGATACAAGCATATAAGAATACTAATGTGGACTGGTCATGATGCTAGCAAACCAAGGAGCTAGGAAACAAGGTAAATCAACAGAACATTCATCCTCATTTTTAGGGAAGAACAGAAGACAGATTGTTTCCTTTAAGAGGAAAGAAGTAAATACAAAGAGATTAAGTGATTCATGAAAGGTATTGAAACTTTCCTTGAGTTACATACTAGTGATTCAACTAGACTGGTGTCTTACACAAGTCATACATGAATAGCCTGCTCTTACTTTCTGTTCAACCAGCCTGTCTCTTACAGTTTTCAAAACATGGCTTAGCCCTGGGCTGGTGTGGGTGTCATCCCATACACCAAGAGGTTGCCGATTTGATTCCTGACCAGATTGCAGGCTTGATCCCTATGAGGCAGCCAAGCCGAATGATGTTTCGCTCTCACATTGATGTTATTCTCTCCCTCCATCCCTTCCTCTCTCTCCAAAACCAATTTAAAAGAATTTTTTAAATTTAAATATATAGTTTTTACAGTATTACAGATGTCACCTATTTCTACCCTCAACCCCCTGTTTGCAAAAAGTTACTACTGTCAGCCACCTATTTTCAGGTAGACCCAATAGAGTTGGGAACTTTGGTCTGACCAAAGTTCCAGCAAAGACCCTCAGAGATAGGGAATCAATTCAACTAGAGAAAATAATTCTCTAAGAAATTAAAAGGGATATCAGGTGGACATTCTGGCCTTTGGCTTCTGAAACCGAGAATATGTATTTCACGAGAAAATATACAACAGAGGGCCTGGCCTCCATTTAGTCGTTCCTCTCTAAAAACTGTTATTTTTTTCTCTCAAAACTACAAAGATTGAAGCCTTGCTTTCATGCAACAACCACTCATCTATCCTATATTTCAATTATAGTCTTCCACCCGAAGCCAGATTTATAAAGAGTAGCCACACTATCTTCATCTTTTGGAGAAGACCCCAAAGTCTCACTTACCGGGTAGGCATGTAACAGCCCTGGAGCCATAATATACGGATTAGGCAACAATGGCGGGACCCCAGGAGGGAGATTAGGAGGAGCTTTTCCTAAAAAAGAAATTACATTTTTATGCTGTCACACAATTATTTCTCTCCTTCATCCCAAAGGAATGCCATCCACCTTTTCTATGCAGGGCTACCTGAAGTTGTAGCAACTGAGCTTCGAGTCGAGGCTGTGACAGTGGAGTTGCTGCCTATGTTGAGGCCCAGGCTACTGCCACTATTGAGACTGGAGGAGACACTGACCACTGGCGGAGGTGCAGAGACTGTGCTGGACGTGGTGGAGAAAGTGCTGGAGGAAGAATGAAGATTCGCCTCACTCTCCACGCTTGTGTGCTTCAAAAAGAGAGCGGTGGAAGAGAGGAGGAGGAAACAGCAATTAGTCTAACCGGTCAGGAAAGATCAACAATCCTTGCTGTTGATTATATCATCACTCAACTTCCCAATTAAAAAGGCTGAGGAATGGTACCAGAGTGTCCTCTGCCAAATTAGAAGAAATTACTAAATACTTTACAGGTAGACATTCCCTAAGAGTCATCTGATAAGAATGGTAACGAAAGACCCACTGCACACCATTACACTGTTCAGAAACAGCAGCAGAGAGAGTAGGGACAAACCAAACTCCCCCAAAACTAACACTGGTTGGCCAATAAGAAAACAGAGATAGTTTAAATGTGAAAAATATATCATAGCCTTTTCTCCTACATTCTTCATAAGTTCAGCACAAGACCAGTCGTGGGACAGGAAAAAGTCCTAATAAACTTAAACATGAAATTGTATATTTGAGAAACAACAGACTCCTAGAAAGCCTTAGCCCCCATTATCTTCTCCTAGGCTTCTGGCAAACCAGACACCTTAGCCCCAAATGTTAGTTGTCTTCCTTACCATTTCAGAGTAATTAAATAGTTGCTATAAATCACAACAGTGAAATTAATTCTTTGACCAAAAGCTCTTATCTCATCTCTACTTTCACAGGATGCTCAGAGTCACACTGATGATTTTCAGGACTCATGTTCAGCATATCTCAGACCACGAATAAAAATGGCTGTATCAGTTAGAAAAGATATTCTTACAGAAGTTCTTGTAGCATACAAAAGCCCCACCCAGCTTCAGTTAAAAAAAAAAAAAGTCACACAATGATTCAGGAAAGTCACTTCCAGGGCTTGGAGAATTGGCCCACAGCTTTGCAATACTTCTGGATTTTTTTTGCCTCTCTTGACTTCAAATATCCTTTTACTCCTTTCTTACAAGATCAATGATCATTTTGCCACCTCAGAATCCCTTAGGAGAATCTTATGGTTGGATAGTTATAAGTATAAAAAACCCACAATTCTTTTATAGCAACATACTTACCAAAAGAGTGGATGTTGAAGTACGCCCAGAAGATGTTGATGACGAAAGGGTATTCTGCTGAGTAGATAACGTACTGTAACAAAAAAAAGAGGTTGTCATAAGACACAGTGCTATAGTCACCTGACCTAAAGCTTGAATTAAGAATATAGCAAGAGCTTGGCCAGTTTGGCTCAGTGGTTGAGCATCCATGAACCAAGAGGTCACAGGTTCACTTCCTGGTCAGGGCACTTGCCTGGGCTACAGGCTCAATCCCCAGTAGGGGGCATGCAGGAGGCAACCGATCGATGGTTCTTTCTCGTCGATGTTTCTATCTCTTTATCCCTCTCCCTTCCTCTCTTCCTAAACATCAATAAAAACATATTTAAAAAAAAAAAAAAAAAGAACAACACAGCAAGAAATTAAGACAGCATATAGGACCAAGGAAATCTGAGATAATACAGTCAGCAAAATAGCCAGCCAGGGCTAGTGAGCAAAGGCAGAATGGATGTTGAAAAGGGAAAAATAATCCTCCTCTGTCTTTACTTCCCATAGCTTTTAGGTAATCTACTTAGCTAATGTGACCTGTGCCAGGTAGAGGATTAATAAGATAAAACCAAAGAGCTCTCACCAACTGCTACTTTACCAACTCTAACCTCCAATCCTCACCCCAAATCACCTGTTGTGTTGTGTGGTGGTAGTATTTGGAATCTCCTCACTGTGGTTCAAGCCACCCAAAGTGGACGAGTGCTGATTGGTTGTCGTCAATAAGGAAGCTGCAGATACCGTTTCACTGAGAGGGGGGATACTAGAAGTAGAAGGTGAGTCAGATTTCACTGCAGAGCCTGTAGCACCTGGAAATGAAGAAAGGAAGTCACCTCATCAGAGGAAGGACAATGCTTATTGATGTGGCTCAGTTGGCTGAGCATATCTCATGCACCAAAAAGGTTGCTGGTTAGAGTCCCATCAGGGCACACACCCAGGGTGTGGGCCCCATCCCTAGTAGGGGGCATGGAGGAGGCAGCCGATGTATGCTTCTCTCCCTCTCCCTTCCTCTCTCTAAAATAAATAAAAACATATTTAAAAAAAACTTCTAAAAAGAAATGAGAGATGACTATAGTCCTAGGCTGGCTATCCCAAAGATAAGAGTGTGAGTTATTTAATAATGGATCATTTGTGTTTAGGTAGAATCCTTTTCTGTTTTTCAATTGCAAGCATTTCACAGCACTGATCTCCTTTACCCAGTGAAGGGAACCAAGGGGATTATCACCATTTTAAGACAGAAAATCTAAAAGTTAGGATGGTTTGAGATTAAACAACAAGACAGAACCAAGCTAAGACTATAACCAGATGTTCTGATCATTGAGCCGGGGCTATTTTCACTATAATCTAGGAAATGCAAAAATAATGAAAGGACAGGAAAAACACTACACACCCTAGCTCAGGGGTCCTCAAACTACGGCCCGCGGGCCACATGCAAATACAAATATTGTATTTGTTCCCGTTTTGTTTTTTTACTTCAAAATAAGATATGTGCAGTGTGCATAGGAATTCGTTCATAGTTTTTTTTTAAACTATAGTCCGGCCCGCCAATAGTCTGAGGGACAGTGAACTGGCCCCCTGTTTAAGAAGTTTGAGGACCCCTGCCCTAGCTGGTTTGGCTCAGTGGACAGAACGTAGGCCCTCAGGCTGAAGGGTCCCGGTTGGATTCTGGTCAGGCGCATGTGGGAGGCAACCAATCAATTTTTCTCTTTCTCTGTCTCTCCCACTCCCTTCCACTCTCTCAAAAAAAATCAATGGAAAAATATCCTTTGGTGAAGATTAACAAAAAAAGAAAAAGAACAATACTACAACTGGGAGGGAAAAAACCTGGAGAACACCCACCTTCAACAGATTGCGTGGTCTGTAACTGCGTGGCCTGCACAGAACTGAAGCCATTCTGATATGAAAAACAGGAGATAAATAAATTCAAGTGAACAGATTAAATTAGCACTGACTGACACAGCTTAATTTCCAGCAAAATTCTGTAAATTAACATAATCTAGACTATCCAAACAAAATAAAAACAAAAATTAACAACAAAACAAAGATGCCCTAGGCCAGTGGTCGGCAAACTGCGGCTCATGAGCCACATGCAGCTCTTTGGCCCCTTGAGTGTGGCTCTTCCACAAAATACCGACTTCTGCGCATGGGCCACAAAGTTTCAATCGCACTGTACATGCACGCCCGCACGTGGTATTTTGTGGAAGAACCACACTCAAGGGGCCAAAGAGCCACGGTTTGCTGACCACGGCGCCTAGGCAGTTTGGCTCAGTGGATAGAGCGTTGGCCTGCAAACTGAAGGGTCCTAGGTTCGATTCCAATCAAGGGCACATGCCTGGGTTTCGGGCTCTATTCCAGCAGGGCGCATCCGATCAATTATTCTCTCTCATCATTGATGTTTCTGTCTCTCTCCCCATCCCTTCCTCTCTAAAATCAGTAAAAATATATTAAAACAACAAAAAAAAAAGCAAACAAAGGAAAACAAAAACAAAGAGACATAAACCCTGTGTGACCCAAAGCAACAGAAAGCAACCCCCAGATTGCTGAATATATCCCAAATCCAAATAGCTGCAGGAAAAAGCCCAAATCCAGTGATCCCTGGGGGGGAAGAAATGAGGGAGTAAGGTAGTTCAGCCAAGTCACTTATTTTTCTGGCTGCATCTGACAGTCCCTACACATCACCGCTGGCATAAGCTATCCCCCTCACCAAGCCAAGACATGGCAAGGTGAGGTCTACTGCTATGCACCCAGCATGCTAGCAATCAGCTCTTCCTGCAATCCATCCAGAACACAGGCACTGAGACTGATTCTACTAGAAAGAATGACTCCTGAGTGCAGGGAGAATAGTTTTCTGGTTCTGAGTCTCCAGGCTTGCTAAAAATAACTTTTTATTTCACCAACCACAGAAATGTACTTTTGCCCTGACCGGTTTGGCTCAGTGGATAGAGTGTCGGCCTGCAGACTGAAAGGTCCCAGGTTCGATTCTGGTCAAGGGGATGTACCTTGGTTGCGGGCACATCCCCAGTGGGGAGTGTGCAGGAGGCAGCTGATCAATGTTTCTCTCATCGATGTTTCTAGCTTTCTATCCCTATCCCTTCCTCTCTGTAAAAAATCAATAAAATATATTTTTAAAAAAAAGAAATGTACTTTTATTAGCTTCTCAATCAGCACTTCTGAGGTGTCTTAGAACTATTTGTCAAGAAACAAAATGCTAATATTAATAGGCCCCTGCCCACTATTCTTTTAATCAATGCCCAGGGGCTCATGAAGACACTACCTTTGCCTGAGTCAGGTCCTTTTGGGGTGATGAAGAGATGGAGCTGGGGTACCGCCGAGTCTGCGTGGATCTCTGTTCATACAGAGGGCCCTGAGCATTGTTTTGGGAGGTATAGGTTGTTGACTGAATTGGGCCACTCTGATAACCGGACTCCTGACTCTGATTAGATGAAATTGTAGATGAAGATTCACTGTGGGTAATAAAGAAGGAATCTATCAGAGAAATTAAATAAAGCAGATTGATTGATACTAAGGAAACAGTGAAGATTGACTACTAAAGTTGATTTCAATCAAAAAGAAAATTTCCAGCAACAAATAAAAGAAACCACCACCATTTTCTCCTGACAACTGAATGCATTTCCATATCCTACAGAGCTAAGTATTTGAATTAAGAATGGAGTTTAAAACATTTCTTGTCCCCCCTATATTCTGCTGTTACAAGAAAAAGAGGTTAAAGGTCAGTAGAAAGGATACACTACTCTTGGTCCCTTCATCATAGCATGAGAGCGTTATCTTTTGCTCATATGCATTTTAAGTAACTCTGAGCCCTTGGCTCTTTCAAAAACCCCATTAAATATAAGGTTACTGGTAGAACTTTCTGGAAGAAACTTTTGAAATATTCTCATGCATTAATGGCATATGATTCAATATATCTAGGCTAGGGCCAAACATCTATTTTTTTAAAATTTTTTTTTTTAATTCTAAGGATTGAGAAAAGCAGCTCAGTCCCCTAAAATTCCTCCAGGATTTTCTATTGCTTAAGATGGCCCTCCCTGAAGTATCAGAGGAGGTAGGAAAGTTTCTATTGGAACGGTTCCTTTTAATCTGTATAACATATCAATGCTACCTCCTTCTTAGGAGTTCAAAGTTATACTGTTCATAGGCCTAAGTCCCAAACCAAAGGGCTAAAAGTGTCAAAAGCATTTTTAGCTGTGGCAGATGCCAAGGTACTTTCCATTAGAGGTACGGTACACATCTCTAAGAACTGTGTCTGACCATTCTAGAAGTACTCAAAGTGTATATTTCCCTCTGTTTAGAGTTACAGATGATCCTAGTAATGATATTTTATAGTGCTACTTTTTAAAAGTGGCTATTATTTTCTCACTCAGTCCGAGTCTTGTCATCCCCAGAGTTCGAACTATCAGCAAGAGACTTAGAAAAAGTGGTTAAAAACCTAATAAAAGAAGCCTTATGACTGACGTTTCCTCTACCTGGCCGTGCTGGTATAGAGGCTATTTGGAGCCTGGCTTGAAGAGGCGCTCGTGGTTGGAGTGGACTCATAATCAGAAAGGACAGGCTCTGACCCAAACTGCAATGCCCCAAACTGTAGGTTTAGCCCTGAGATATCTGCTGAGCCAGGCATCTCCACAGCCAGAGCAGGAATCTGTAGAGAAGAGAAAATAATGGCTTATTATAACCTTACTGTAAGACTAATAAAAAAAACCTCGTGCTTCAATTTCCCAAACTATACTCTTACAATCTCAATTCCCAAATCATACACCCTCTCGCCCTAGGGCAGTGGTTCCCAACCTTCCTAATGCCGCGACCCTTTAGTACAGTTCCTCATGTTGTGGTAACCCCCAACCATAAAATTATTTTTGTTGCTACTTCATAACTGTAATTTTGCTACTGTTATGAATTGTCATGTAAATATCTGATATGCAGGATGCATTTTCATTGTTACAAATTGAACATAATTAAAGCATAGTGATTAATCACAAAAACAATATGTAATTATATATGTGTTTTCCGATGGTCTTAGGCGACCCCTGTGAAAGGGTCGTTCGACCCCCAAAGGGGTCACAGCCCACAGGTTGAGAACCGCTGCCCTAGGGTAATATATATCTAAAAGTTCAAGTACCTTAGAAGTCAAGGAGGCTTTTTTCTTCTGCTGTTTCAGTTTTTGCTGAGCCGGCTGAGGGCTGGAGGATTGGTTGTCTGAAGACCCAGGAGACATTTGTGGAGCCGAGGTGGATTTGCTTGGCAGAGGAGAAGAGGGGGGTGGAGGTGCAGCCGTGGAGGTAGCCACTGCGGGTGGCTTCTCCTGAAGGAACACCTCCATCATGGTTGAAGATGGGGTAAAAGCCTGGCGCTTTGTAAAGGGGCTGTGCACTGTTGAATCATTTGGGTTCTTCAAATCTGCATGAGTAAACCCAATATGTATAAGGCCAGAGATACTGGTGAACCTCAAGAAAATGCTATTATCCTGCTCTAGAGCCAGGAACCAGGCCTTCAGGATCAGAAACTCATATAAACTGGTCCTCTTTTAAGGCATTATCTCTTGTCTGTAGGTAACAATCACTGGATCATATTTTTTCTGATGTAGAGCCTAGGGACCTAATTGAATTAACACTATTACCCTGCCTGTGTAAGACAGGAATCTAGGAACTGTCCATGTTTAGAGTATAAAGTCATAAAATGGACAAGTCCATGAACCTTTCCAAAGGGAATATGCTGTTTTCAAACACTAAAGGTAAAGGGAGGGAATTCCAAAAAATCCCCAGGTCAACACAAGACTACAAATATGTATAAAGCTAAATTTAATGAAAGAATTTATAGCCTTTTATTATAGACTTTTTATTATTCCCCAGCTTTCTGAAGTCAGCCCAGCTCACTAGGGGAAATCAGTGTGGGAAACTAGCCAGTCGGCAGCCCTTTTCCTCACTTCAGGACATATTCTCCACCCCCTACTCCTGCCAGCCGCTTGACAGTAATGCTCCAATGCTTAAAGAATTCAATCCACTTTCCATTTTTCTCACCATACTGCACCAGCGATGGGGACTGTGTGGTGGAGCCCATGTCCCAAGAGGAGGTGGTGGTGGTTCCAGATTGAGAATGCTGAGCTGCCAACTGAGCCAGGGCCTGAGCAGTCTTGAATTGCTCCAAGAACTGGGAGCCTGTGGTGCTGCCACTTTTAGTTTCACTGACATCACCAAATCCTTTCCCTAACATGCTCACCTGTAAATCAACACAGAGATTAGAGAAATAGGCAACAACCTTGTTCAGCTACTCAAAAAGACACTTATCCAGGGTGAGAGAGCCAGTATAAATGGGACAAGTAAAGATTGTCACCACACTGAGTACACAGCATAGTCCATTAGAACACAAGCTCTGGAGTCAGACTATCTAGATTCAAATCCCAGTTATGTAACCATGGAAAAGTAATTTTTCTGCACCTCATTTTCCTCATCTGAAAATAGAAATAAAAGTAGTTCCTCATAAAGTTGTAGAAGGATTAAACAAATAATGTATGTACAGCATTTAATGTGTGCATGGAACACAGTAAATACTCAATAGAAATGAGAGCTATTAAAATTTATACTTTTATCAGCACTTCCTGCTCCTCCTCCCTCCATCTCAGGGATAAAGCTCTAATGATTAGAGGGTATTTTCCTTTCCACTACACAGCTCAAAAGGAACAAAAACAGTCCAGCCAGAGTGGTTCAGTTGGTTGAGCAATATCCTGTGCACCGAAGGATTGCCAATTTGATTCCAGGTCAGGGCACATACCTGGGTTGCAGGTTCGATCCCCATTGGGGAATGTACGGAAGGCAACCAATCGTTGATGTTTCTCTCTCACATCACTGTTTGTTTCTCACCACCCCCCCGCCCCCTTCTTCTAAGTAGTCCTCAGGTGAGGATTTAAAAAAAAGGAACAAAACAACTAATTAGAGTCTCATCTCAGTGCTGCTAATAGCTAGCAAAGACAATTTTAGGGGCCATCCTACATTCAACACTAGACAATCAAATGAGTCAATATGATTTGACTGTTTTCTGTGTGTCTAAGTATGAGGTAATCATGACGACAAAGCAAAATTTACTCGTATGCTTTCGGGAGATTCTCCCCATTGCCTGCTACACCAAGTAAAACTATCAGCCTGGTCCAGAATATGAACCATGTGACCTTAACTATTCCAGGAAACCTCCAAGGAAATTTAATCTCATTTTCCTTAAATTCTTATTTAACCATATCATCTTCATCATGATTGAGCAACGCTTTCTTATACAGAACCAGTCTGTCCAACTCAAGGTAAGACATTTTCCCCACTTCAGTCAATTATACAAACAAAAAAATCAGAAGTCTTGCCCTAACCAGTTTGGCTCAGTGGATAGAGCAGGGGTCCTCAAACTACGGCCTGCGGGCCACATGCAAATACAAATATTGTATTTGTTCCCGTTTTGTTTTTTTTACTTCAAAATAAGATATGTGCGGTGTGCATAGGAATTTGTTCATAGTTTTTTTTTAAACTATAGTCCGGCCCTCCAACGGTCTGAGGGACAGTGAACTGGCCTCCTGTTTAAAAAGTTTGAGGACCCCTGGGATAGAGCATCGGCCTGCGGACTGAAGGGTCCCAGGTTCGATTCTGGTCAAGGGCATGTACCTTCGTTGTGGGCACATCCCCAGTAGGGGGTGTGCAGGAGGCAGCTGATCGATGTTTCTCTCTCATCGATGTTTCTAACTCTCTATCCCTCTCCCTTCCTCTTTGTAAAAAAATCAATAAAATATATTTTTTTTAAAAATCAGAAGTCTAGTTCAAAGTATGTGATTGTGGCAGAGATAATCTCACATAGCAATGGTTACCAAATATTCTACAAGTGCAAAACACATTAAAGACAGAAAATTACGAATCTTCACATATTGTACATGGTAATTAATAGGGGCTTCTGTATTATTCACATCTTAAATTTTAAGGGAAATCAAACCTCTATTTATTCTCAATGGAAAAGAAACATTAAATAGCACAGTGATTAATACAGGTGATGAGAAAAAAAACAGAATAACATTTATGTTTAATTTAACATATCACATGACACACATTAAATAAAATGTTAGGGTTAGTGAAAATGTGTTGAAGACTTTAAAAAGGCAATTTAAGAGATAACATTTTCCAGTCCTATCTTTTAGAGGTTGGTAGTTATTTCCTGATCTCTGTTTCACCTTCTTACAACTTTGTCCCACTTTGTTGCTCTCTTCTTTATCTTTTTAATCTCATATTCCTTTCCCTTTTACCTCTCTCCTACCTTTTCTCACCTGTCACCTTTCATCTATGGCAGAATATCAACCACCAAATTATTATTAGCACAAAAAAATAACTTTAAGACAACAGTTAAAAACTGACAGAATTCTGGATCAGAAAGAAGCTAGCTCAGCAATTTTCTAGATAAAATTATTATTATAACCCTACTACTGGAAAAATAAAACTATTATACATACACACAGTCTTTTACCTGTTTAATCCTATAGCATCCCTCCACCAAAAGATAAAAACAGGAGAAAAAGAAAAAGCAGTACTTAACATTTACTGACTATAAGAAAATTGGTTCTTGTATCAAATGATTCCTTTGCCATAGTTAATGACCTTGAATATTTAAAATGTTCTGAATCAACAGGTCACGTGCCACAAGTGTTCTAGGTTATTAAAAAATAAAACTATTGCCACCATATTTGTACCTTATCCAATATCTTCCTAAAGCCCTAAAAGATAGGCAGAGCAAGCACTTAAAAACATTTTTTGGGAGAGGGACTGGTTGAGGGTGGGCAAAGTGGGGAGAAATGAGGACATCTATGATAGTGTCAACAATAAAAATAAAGTTTAAAAATTTTTTAATTAAGTGTACTGGGGTTATAGTGGTTAATAAAATTATATAGGTTTCACGTGTATAATTCCATAATACATCATCTGCAGAGCAAGCACTCTTATTCCCACTTACAGAGATAGGGAGAAACAGCGAAAAGTGGGCAGATTCAGGAAAACACAAGTTTTTCGAAACCTAGTCCAGAAATGTCTGGTTTATATAAATATACATGGCAGTTCTGCTCTACCAAGAAATAGGGGACTGCTACAACTCCCTATTGCAAAAGGATTAAAATTTGTTGATGCCATTGATTTTCTCTCTTCAAGAATAGCCAACGATGTTCAGCACAGTGAGTATTAAATAAATTATGTTAACTCATTTTTATAAGGTTCAGTATGTCTGAAGCTAACTCCTCTCCTTAGAGCTATCCCTAACTACCCAACTCAACATCTCTACACCAAGGGCTGCTTAAGAGGACAAAAGAGGATGCTTTACCCTGCCTCAAACTTCTGTCACTGAAGGAATGACTGTATGCCAGGGTAGGGTTTGGCAGGAAAGTTGGATTAAAATACACAATGTTTCCTACTTACCACACTGTGATGAGAAAATGTGTTCCCTGAAGCAGGCTGTGATATGGTATTCTGCTTCGAGTTACTGAACACCAGAGGCTGGGCAAGAGAAGGAGCCTGAGATGGATCCAGATTAGACGAATCGTTCTCCATTGAAGATGGTGTCTTCCCCAACAGGACAGCAAGGTCAATTCTAGTGGAGAGGAGAGAGGATCTTAATGAGTAAGACTGAATATTCTAACATCCCCAACACCAGAATCAGATTATGGTTAGATTAACATGAAGTCACCCCCCAAAACAAAAAGTCCTGACTGAAATGTTTAATTTACCAAAAGTAATTGATATACAAGAGCCACTATAGTATCTAGCTATGTTCTAATGATATTGCCAAGCACAATATTATTTAAATATATATATTTTCAGTGAAGTTAATTTAATAAAGTATCAAATGTTAGTTTTAATACAGCAGCTCGATAACTGGGCCAAAATTTACTAATTTTTTTTTTTATTTTATTGATTTTTTACAGAGAGGAAGGGAGAGGGATAGAGAGTTAGAAACATCAACCAGCTGCCTCTTGCACACCCCCTACTGGGGATGTGCACGCAACCTAGGTACATGCCCTTGACTGGAATCGAACCTGGGACCTTTCAGTCCGCAGGCCGACGCTCTATCCACTGAGCCAAACCAGTTAGGGCACTAATTTTTTTAAAGTTAAATTTTAGAGTGAGAGGGAGAGGGGAAGAGCAAGAAACATCAATTGGCTGACTCCTGCACACACCCTGACTGGGGATGGAACCCCCATCCTGAGTATGTGACCTAGCCAAGAATTGAACCGGCGACATTTTGGTACATGGGACAATGCTCAACCAAGCCACACAGGCCAAGACAAAATTTACTAATTTTTACCCATGATTTTAAAATACAGAAAAACAGGATCTGGTAACCAAACACAAATAATGTGATTAGAGGGTTAGAATTTTCAGTCCTACTATACTCCACCCATTTAGGGAGGGAAGAGAGCTGTACATTATACTCAATCACAATGACTTAATCAATCATGCCTATGTAATGAAACTAACAAAAACTCTTGAACAATGAGATACAGTGAGCTCTGGGTAGGTGAACACATCAATGTGCTGGGAGGGCAGCACAATCAGAGGAGGCATGAAAGCTCTGTACCCCACTCCCCACACCTGGCCCTATGCATCTCTTCCACTTGGCTGTTTCTGAATACTGATTATAATAAACCAGTAATGGCAAGAAAATCTCTTTCCTAAGTACTATGAGTCACTCTAGCAAATTGTTGAACCTGAGGAGGGAATACCCCCAAATATGTGGTCAGCATGGAAGAAATGTATGTAGTCTGGGTACCCATTTGCAGCTGACTTCTGAAGCAAGGGCAGTCTTGTGGGACTAAGCCATTAACTAGGGTCTGTGCTAATTCTAGATAATGTCAGAATTGTTGAACACCTAATTGGTGTCTGAGAAATGAAGAATGGGTGCAGAAAAATCACAGATATTTGGTGTCAGAAAAAAATAGGCATTACCACTAATAATGACATCCCTAACATCCCATTCCTATCACACTTCTCTTCAGGATCTTCTGAGACAGCAGCTATCATACTCAGGTCTAGAAATAATCCAGGAGGCTTTCTGGGATAAAAACATTCCATGGTGAGTGTATCCTTTCTACTGACCCCAATACCTAGGTTCAAGTTCTAAAAAGTTCATTAGTCAAATCCTAGGGGAAAAGATGATCATTATACTCAGTGGACTCAGTCAACAAAGATCATAATTATAAATCAAAAGAACAAGTTACTGAACAGTTCTGCAAATTCAATAAATGAAAATAGTTCCTCTTTTGGAAATGTTTCAAAGACAAATTATATCATGCTAAGTTTCTTTTCTAAATATGTCTTTTTTTAAAAATATATTTTATTAATTTTTTTACCGAGAGGAAGGGAGAGGAATAGAGAGTTAGAAACATTGATGAGAGAGAAACATCGATCAGCTGCCTCCTACACACCCCCGACTGGGGATGTGCCTGCAACCAAGGTACATGCCCTTGACCGGAATCGAACCTGGGACCCTTCGGACCGCAGGCCGACGCTCTATCCACTGAGCCAAACCGGTTAGGGCAAAGTATGTTTTTCTTGATATTTATTTATTTGTTGTTATTTTTTAATTCTTATCCAAGGATATTTTTCCATTGACATTTTAGAGAGAGTGAAAGAGAGAGGAAAAGACAGAAACATCTATGTAAGAGAAACACATTGATTGGTTGCCTCCTATATGCACCCTGACCAGGGCCCGGGCCGGGGAGGAGCCTGAAACCAGGGTACATGCCCTTGACTGGAATCGAACCCAGGACCCTTCGGTATTGATTTTTAGAGAGAGGTAGAGAGAGGGATAGAGAGAAAGAAACATCAATGAGAGAGAAACATCTTTGATCGGTTGCCTCCTGTACTGAGCCCGAAACCAGGCATATGTCCACACCGTAACCTCTTGGTTCCTGGGTCAATACTCAACCACTAAGTCACATAGGTCAGGCTATCATGCTAAGTTTTAATCAATGCCTGTGATGCTTACCTATGTGATTAATTGGCCACTTTGGGGGAAGAATCAATTTTAAAATTATAATATACAGACTTCCATTCAGTAAACTATCAACTTACAAATCTATCAATCAACTAAAGAGAATCTAATCTGATTTGGTTATCATTATTACCAACACCCTGTAAAGGCTCAGTGCCACTCTTCCTTACAGCTATCTTAGCAGATCCCTTGGGGAAAAGATACTGAATTTTACCACACTTGCCTCTGACCAGCAGTGATTGTCACATTCTCTGCAGGCAGAGGCACTGAAGACACATTAGAGGCAGTGAAGATCTTGGTCTCAGAAAGCTGGAAAACAGAGAAATTAGTCACTCCTGGTGTTAGGTAGGTTATAGTTAGAATCCTGGCATAAGGGGAATTCACTTCATCAAGAAAAATGGAAAACCCTTTGAAGGGGAAACTACTGTCAAGAATCCTGAATGGATCAACTTTGAAGCCCCTTCTATCCATGCTCAATGATTTTATCAAGAGAGGAGAATCAAGATACCAAAAAATATACAGTAGAGTCATACAATATGCACACTAAACAGAGGAAGGTGAATATACTTGCTAGACAGAAAAACAGAGAAAACACCTTTATATTTTCCCATTACAGTTCCCCACACCCACCTCTACCTAAACCATTAATTTATCTTCTACTGCTCCTCTAAAGAAAGGAAAATGACAGCCTAGATGAAGACAGAAATTTTTTAAAAAGTTAATTCTTGGCTTTTGAGTAGTAAGGGCCCAAGTGCTGGTGAGTTAAGGTCTTTTCAGGGATAATTTTAACCATGTGCAATTATTGCCTTAATACTGACTTGATTACACCTAGCCTCTCCACTATGACACTAAAATCAGATAAGCAATTATTGGGAATAATTCTTCAAACTATTCAAAACCTGATTTGGTTTTATTTTGACCTTTTGATTAAAATCTCTCCTCTAAAAATAGGGAATCCACTTCCCCAAATATATCATTCTCTGAAAGTTGCTTAAGTAGACAAGCCAAATTTTAGAAAATATTCACAACGCAGTCTAGCTCAGCTACAATAGAAAATAATCACCCTGATGTTGAAACACCTGGAATTTTAAAACCACCGGCCTAGCCACCAAAACAGTTTGACATATTATTTCCTCTTGACACAAAAGTTGTCTTGCCTGAACATGAATATAAGTAGATTTAAAAATGTTAAAATGGAAATTCATTCATGATCACTGATAACTATAATTCACAGCAAAAGCTTGAGGTGATAGGAATCAGCAAAATTCCTTTACTGAGGTACTACTCCAGCGAATTCATAGAGCTTGTTTATGTGCCACCTTATGCCACCCATCTATGAGATTTCCAAGTTGTAAAGCTGGAAGATAACCAATTCTACATAAAATTCTCAATTATATAGTTGGGCTTCAAGTAACTTAAAAGGGTTCCAGAGCCAAACAGATAGACTTAAGGACTTGGCACTTTAACTCTCCCTTTGTACCCACCTCCAAGCCAATTACAGTACCATACACCAATGCTCAAATGTGAACTAAATAGCAAATTGTTCCAAGTAGAGTCATGTGCCACCAGCAGGTGTTAGTGCACTACCTGCCTAACTCCATTTCCAATGCTCTACCCAACCACCATCTCTTCCTGGGATAAATCCAACAATCAGATATTTGGACTTACACAAGTGCACTTGCCCTTTCCATAGTCTGGTTCCACAGAGTCCTGTTCATGCCCAGTCTCCTTCATATAACATATGTGAAATGTTCTGGCTCAGAACACTATTTTGGATGTAAAAGTTTTGGGTCAGAATCTTAAGGATTAATTTTGAGGGGTAGAAACATACCCATTTTCTATCCCTAAACACCACTTAGGGATAGAAGGCACTAAAGAAAAATGACCTAGAAATACCTACATCTTCATTCCAATCTTCAGTTCCCCACTCTTCTGTTGCGGTCCTCCATGCACCTGGGAATAAAGGAAAAACAGTGATTTTTAAGTACCAACACACAGCATGTACAGAAATCACTAATGTACTAACATTTTTGGCAGCCAAAGTGTAACCAGAATTTAGTAATCAGAAATGACTCTTGGGCTTCAAGGGGAGGAAAGGACTATTTAGAAAAGCATACCTCAGAACACCAGGGTTTTAATAAGATTATGATTTCACAGCTACTTTCAGTTTTTGTTACATGGCTGTATAGCAAAGGATGAGAGCAAGAAAATGCGAGAGTGCAAGACACCAACGAACCCAATGCTCCAGGCAATCTCATAAGAAACCCAACCTTCAGTGAAATGGCAGCAGCCAACTTAAACCAGAACATAACTCCACCTACTTATCTGGTATAAGATAATACTGCAGCCAATCTAAAGAAAGATGGGTGGCAATGATAGAACACAAATGGTTGCCCATGTGACAATGAAAGGGCAGTGAAGAAGGAAGAGTAAAATCAATACTGAAAGCACTGACAATTATCTGCTATTGAAACTGTATTTAAAAATGCATACTTAGCCTGGCCAGCATGGCTCAATGGTTGAGCATCAACCTATGAACCAACCAGGAGGTCACGCTTTGATTCCCGGTCAGGGCACATGCCTGGGTTGCAGGCTTGATCCCCAGTGTGGGGCGTGCAGGAGGCAGGAAATCAATGATTCTCTCTCATTATTGTTTCTCTCTCTCTCTCCCTCTCCCTTCTTCTCTGAAATCAATAAAAATATATTAATTAAAAAATAATGCATACTTAGCAGATGTTTATAAATCTTACTGACTTAACTATAGGGAATCTCTATGGATCTGCTCTTTTCAGAAGATACTGGACAAGACTTAAAAATCAAGTATGTGAGCCCTAGCTGGTTTGGCTCAGTGGATTAGTGTAGGCCTATGGTCTGAAGGGTTCCAGGTTCAATTCCTGGTTGGGGCACATGGTCGGATTGAAGGCTCAATCCCCAGTGGGGGGCATGCAGGAGGCAGCCGATCAATGGTTCTCTTTCATCATTGATGTTTCTCCCTCTCCTTTCCTCTCTGAAATAAAAAAAATATATATGTATATAAAAAAAAATCAAGTATGTGTAATAGTTATTCTCCTAATCCTAATCATACAGAAAATCTGACCTGCCGAGTTCATGGCGCAGACAATGGAGATGTGCACACTCCTCATGTTGGTAATGACAAAGGTGGGATTCAGTTTTTACAGGAGAGATCCATAGCAATCAATATGCTGGCAAAGGGGAACTGTCCTTTCTTAAGGAACATGGGTGAAAGTTTCAATGAGAACCAGTATTCTTCCCTTTGACCAAAGGGCTACAGTAAGAAATAAAAACGTATCTGTAGAAGGGACAAGAACACTCTTTATTTTCTTTTCTAGAACAATAGTATATATTGATATATTGAATAATTTAAAGATTTATATCCAAATGGAGAAAGCTTCTTAGAAAAATTAAAGTCTGGTATTCAGATATTTCATTGTCACTGAAGAGAAATATTATAGCAGCTATAAAACCCATCTGAAATTCTTTAATACATTTAATAATGAAAAATCCTATTTCCTAGAGAAAAATATGTTCAATGCCTGTCCTAGGACAATAGTTAAAATTGCACCAGGGAAATTCCAAACCACTTACTAATGACAATGTTCTCCGAATCAGACTATAGTCCAATCTCAGTTTAGACAAATTATAAACCACATTTTCCTCTACCTCTCTGGTGATACCACTCTTCCTACCCATTGACATCCATCCCACCATGGCTAAATGAGCCAACCCCTCTCCCCCCAAGATCTGGGTTAATGCATACACACAATCCTAGAGTTGGAAATGATCTGAGAAGTTATCTGCTATTGAGAGATAATCTCTCAATGAAAGGGTTTTATTTTTTGCACTCTGGCAACTACAGCTAGGATAGAAAAGAATGTAGATTCCTCATTGATATTTTCTTATAAAGAATGTATAAAAATGACTGAGGAAGAGGACTATACTGAAGAAGCATTAAGGAACAGAAAGAATGAAAATGCTCTGAACAACAGATTAGGGTTTCCATTCCATCAAAAGAAAGCACAGTCAATGTAAATGTTAGTCATTAAATGAACCAAATTTTCAAGAAGCAAAAACGAGCATAAAATATGGCAGAAAAAGGCAGAAAGAGAAAAAGCAGTAAGACAGAAAAATGACATATCCACAGATATTTCAGTTCATAAAAATCTATAAAATATCCGGGGCAGTTAGGCGCCTGGATGTATCATACCAGGAGCAGTCTCAAATTTTCGGGGATAATTTGACCCCTCAACCCCAATGAAATCAAGTCCTGAAACAAAAAAGAAAAAACAACCAGTGAAATTTTGCTTGTGAATGAGAACATTTGCCCCAAAAACACAATTCCCAGCGTACCTGTGGATATTTTAAGGGTAGGTTTAAATTTCTTTTTAAATTAAAAAAGGAATTTGAGTGTGCTACCATAAAAACACAAAAAGAGATCATGCATGAAGGTGAGTTCGTAATGAAATTAACAATAATGAGGATGCATGAAGCTATACCCAATACTTTTCACACTAACATGAAAGCGGCATCACATAATTTTTCATTCCAACACAAACCACAGATTTCGGATTCTAGCCTCTCAAATCTGCTATTTTCCCACTCAATAGAAATAAACATAAACTTCTTCAACCTTCTCCAGTTTTCCAACCAGAACCTTGTTGAGAACAGCGAAAGTTAGCAATCCAGGACTGGGACTCCATGCCTGATTTTTTATCCACAACTGAAAATAAAATCTCTTAACTTCTATCATCTTTTCTGCCAATGATAAAATGCCAAATACCCAAGAGCAATTTAGAGCTCAAAAATAGTAACTTTTGTTATTCAGACTGCTACCAGCCATCAAGAGATGAATGAAGAGCAGTTCTAATGCCTCCAAAGTACAGAAAGTTAAAACAGAAAAGGACATTTCATAGCCAAATGGTCAAAGGAATTCAAAGATGTCTATCCTGCCAATAACTCAACATTAGTCTCCATCAATTAAAAAGCTGTATTCCAAATTAATTTATAACACAACTTGGTAAACAAAAAGCAAGTAACATTCAGGACCCGAGGTATATCTAACATCTTATGGACAGTAGATGAGAAGCTGTGCCAAAGACCCTACAAAGATAAAGATCATTGATCTTTAAAAAGGGGCAATGTTACCCAGCCAGCATGGCTTAGTGGTTGAGCATCGACCTATGATACAGGAGGTCACAGTTCGATTCCCAGTCAGGGCATATGCCTAGGTTGCAGTGTGGGGTGTGCAGGAGGTAGCTGATCAATGATTCTCTCTCATCATTGATGTTTCTATCTCTCTCCCTCTCCCTTCCTTTCTGAAATCAATAAAAATACATTTAAATAAATAGGGGCAAGGCATAGAGCCTTGGCCGGGTAGCTCGGTTGGTTAAAGCATCATCTCAGTACTCCAAGGTTGGGGGTTCAATCCCCCATCAGGGCACATACAAGAATCAACCAATGAATGCATAAATAAATGGAACAACAAATGTTTTTTTCCTCTAAAATCAATCAATCAATAAAATAAAAATATTGAAAATAAAAAGGGGCAAGGCAAGTTTAATGGATAAGAAGTCAAAAAGCCTATTTCTTTACTATTAACTCATCCCCCCTCTAGAAGAGGAAAACAGAAGGAGCTGATGTCATAAGAAGTACTCTGGAGCCCAGAGGCTGCGCTTATTTAAAGCAGTAAAAGTATCGTACTCTCAAATATATCTTGGTGTAGCCCACAAGCCTAACATATCCTTAAATATATACACCCTACCCAGATAGAAGCACCAAAGTCAGCTAACAAAAAAAAAAAATCTTATTAAAATCCTATAATACTCTACCACACCCAGAACACTGTCCAACAAAGCGAGCAAAAAAGTCTCAAGATTTCCTTTGTGCCCAGATATTGAGATTTCTCAAAAATGAAAGGAAAAAAGATACTCCTACCTCCGTATGAGAAAACAAACTGACAGTGGGCTTTGATTCTGGAACCTCTTCATCTCTACAAGTAGTGGCTTGATTAATTAATTAATTCTGGATATCTTTTCACAAGGCAATGCTAGCTACCCTAACAAAAGTACTAGGAAATAACAACTGGAGCTAATGGCACCTATATGGCATAATGGAAAGAGCATGGGCTTGTAGAATCAAATAATTCTGAGTTCAAATACTAGCAAATTTCTTCACTCCTCTTTCAATCTAATTTCGTCGTCTGGAAGGTGATGATAAATGTCTGTTTCGTAAAATAATGATGAAGATCAGGTGAAAGTTTGTATAATGTGCATACAGACACAAAGTAACGAGAACACACAGTAATTCATTTGTGATTTTCTCCCTTTCTCCCCCTATCTCTGCACCCAAAAACTATTCCTCCACTTTACATAATTATAACCTCAAAACAATTATTTCCTTAGGTTCCCAGAGACAAGAAACGAATAATAAACAGTCACTCACTCGTCCCATCATCTGGCTCGAAGTGGCCAGTGTTGTTCCACGTACTGCCGCTATTATTGCCATAGTTATCATCAGTATTGGCTGGTTCTGCATAATCAGCTGGGTTAAAGGTTCTGAGGGGTGGGGTGGGGTGAACAACAACAAAAAAGCTTAAAAGAGTCTCTGACACCTAAGCAGTACCAAGAAAAAATTAACTCAAAGAGGAGGGCAATCAGAATGTTCAATGTCCCTTTCTTAGTACAAATCAATCACGGCCCCTTTCTATAACCTATGCTGTCAATTTTTCCTCACCTATCAGCCTACTTAAAATGTCATGGCATAATCTCAATTTATATCTACTATCTATTTTGGGTTAGGACACCAATAATCGTAATAAAATTCACATGAAGATTGTGGGAAGATAGTAGGTATATGCATTCAAATTAAGCTGTGAAACAGAAATAATGACCCAGGTGGTAAAAGCTTTTCCTTAAAAAAAAATAAGCCCTGTCCTGGCTGATTTGGCTTAATGGATAAAGCATTGGCCTATGAACTGAAGGATCCCCGGTTCGATTCCAGTCAGGGGCACATGCCTGGGCTGCAGGTTCGATCCCCAGTAAGGGGCGTGCAAGAGGCAGCCGATCTATGATTCTCTCTCATCATTGATGTCTCTCCCTCTCTCCCCCTTCCTCTCTGAAATCAATAAAAATAAATTTTAAAGGAAAAATAAAAGTAAGTCCTAAGTACACACCTTTCTGATTAAATAGTCTAGACCAGTGGTCGGCAAACTGCGGCTCGTGAGCCACATGCGGCTCTTTGGCCCCTTGAGTGTGGCTCTTCCACAAAATACCACATGCGGGCGCGCGCGTACAGTGTGATTGAAACTTCGTGGCCACACTCAAGGGGCCAAAGAGCCGCATGTGGCTCACGAGCCGCAGTTTGCCGACCACTGGTCTAGACATCTTTTTTATTACATTTTGGTTAAGGTTGTCTATTATTATCCACAGGACATCAGGATATTAGCCACCCTAAAGACTTTAACATTGGATCAAGGAAACTTACCCCATTCCTTGAGCAGAAAACCTTCCTCCCCGCCTACCAGAACCACCTAAGGAAAGAGAAAAAGACAGAAATGTTGTAGAAATTAAACAAAACTAACTTGCCAACTGAGGCAACTCAGAATATTAAGTGGTTAATATTATCAGATGTGCTTTTTCTTACTCTGTAGTGCATCAGTTCATATAAAGCAGTAGGATAATCATTACTATTGACAGACTGTTCCTTTGCTGATCATACTGCTGGGTCCTCAAACAAATACAATAATATCAACAATAAAACTAGAGGAAATGACATCCATCTTCTCATTGCCCACTTAGCAACCTCCAAAATTTGCATGACATCTCAACTATGAAGGTAACTAGACTCTATGTGAATTTGTTTTGAAATAATGCAGACCCCTACAAAACTAGTAAGAGTCCCCCAATGTCCAAGCCCTCCCCACACCATAATGATCACCTCTGCCTCGTCCGCGACCTCTTCTGCCTCTCTCTGTGCCTCTTCCAGAAGGCCCTCCACTCTTGGTGCCATCTAATCCATTTTCCTGACCCCGAACTGGGAAAAACAAAACAAGATGGCCAGAGCGGAATCAACAGAATATACATAAATGGTATGTAAGTATATATATAAATGGTATGTATATACACTGGTGGAAGACCAAAATGAGAGAAAAAATGAGCTGGAAGGATGGAACATGATGGTTACTAGGGGAATGGTGATGAACCACAACAGAGAACTGTAAGTCAAACTTTACAAATAGTTACAGGATAACTTAATGCCAAACTGGTGGTTGCTGCTAGAAAGGCTAATGTTAAGAGACACCAGGGTCTCGGAAGAGATAATGGCAAGAAAATTTTTAAAAAGGTGATATAATGGTTACTAGGTCCGGCCTAGCAGGGCCTTGACAACCCTGAAATCTGGACATTACTGACCCACAGCTGGTTTTGTTAAAGCCCCATGCATACACTCTCGTCCACGGCTGGCGCCTCTTCCCCGTCTTGGTGGCCCACCACGTCGCCGACTATAGTCTCTGTCGCGGTCTCGATTTTCTTTGCCTTCCTCATTGGATTCCGTTTGGCCACCATCCTTCTGTCCTGAGACTCCTTTCTTCTTTCCGACCATCTCCCAGGAATGCTAAAGGGCAGAGCATTCATAGCTAATCAACATGGATTGCTACCAGGAAACCAGAGATAAAAGCTGCAACAGCCCTGCTGCTGTGTCTCAGTGGCTGAGCATCTATCTATGAACCAGGAGATTGCAGTTAGATTCCCAGTAAGGACACATGCCCAGGTTGTGGGCAAAATCCTCAATGCAGGGTTTGCAGGAGGCATCCAATTGATCATTCTCTCTCTCCCTTTCCCTTCCTCATTCTAAAATCAATAAAAATGTATTTTTAAAAAAGAAAAAAGCTGCGACAACTGTTAACCATTCTCCTCTCAGCATCCAAGTCTAAGATGCCTCTAACTACTTTACTTGGAGGGTACAGAAAGAATCTCAAAACAAACTTGACACCTAACACTGCACAACTGAAGTTCTTTTATAGGGGAGGTGCTAACGCACTGCAGAGATCATTTCCAAAAGGATCATCAAGATCCTTATCCAGTTTAGTCACTTGGCATATTAGTCAAAAGACTTAGTTCCTGGTCCCTAGCTTTCAAGTGTGTTTCCTTAGCTGAAAGAAACTAATTTCCTGTGGATTCAGTGATTCCTAATTTTTTATAATCTCATGCATGTCAAAGAAAGAAAACAGAAAGTTTCTAAGTTAACTTTGAATTCAGAATGAGTAAACAGCATTCAACTCTTGGGCATATGCTCTAACCAAGCAATCCAGAATTTAGGAGGAAAACAACAGCACCTACTTCCCCACACAACATCCCAACTTCCTTTTCTTAAAAGATCAAATAGCAGCCAGGAAGGCACCGCCCTGGCCCCAAGACATGCTGACTATAGGAAGCCTTCTGTTCCAGGTTTTATGCACTGTGTTCTCCCCTATACTTCTTAAACTTATAGAGTCCAATTCAGCTTTCCCCAAAACAGAATATTCTATAATTCATTCCAGAAAGAAAATTTGTGGTAAGAAAAATAAGCTAAACAGTCTTATAAAATACTCATTCCTTAAGAAAATGAATTTTATAAATTTAAAGTTTTAAACATATACATATCTTGATTTACACATATTTTTTCAGAAAATATATATAAAATAAAAATTCCAGGACAAGCACCCAAATTACCAATCTTTACTATCCTAGTTACCATCTAACTCAAATAACAATGACCCTGGTTATCAGCAATAGCTATCTAATATTGAATAGCTTTCAAGAATATGAACCAGGCCCTGGCCAGGTGGCTCTGTTGGTTGGAGTGCTCTTTCTAAAAGCAATAAACATATCCTTGGGTGAGGATGGGGAAAAAAAAAAATATGAACCAGGTAGAATATAAAATTACTATTAATATTCTCAGGGTTGACAATAATATTGTGGTCTTATAAAACAGCGGTCGCCAACCGGTGGTCCATGAGGTCTGAAAGGTTGGTGACCGCTGGTTTAAGGAAACCTTTGGAGCAGCAGTTGCCAACCAGGGATCCTCGGACCACTGGTGGTCCGTGAGGTCCGAAAGGTTGGCGACCGCTGGTATAAAAGATCATCCTTCACCCTGGCCGGTGTGGTTCACTGAATAGAGCATCAGCCTGTGCACCAAAGGATTATGGGTTCAATTCCGGGTCAAGGGCACGTACCTGGGGTGTGTGCAGGAGGCAACCAATCAGTGTGTCTCTCTCACATCAATATTTTTCTCTCTCTCTCTCCTCCTTTCACTCTCTCTAAAAATCAATGAAAAAATATCCTTGGGTGAGGATTAACAAAAAAAAAATCATCTTTCTTTAAGGGAAGCATGCTAAAATATCTAGGGAATAAAATATTATGATATCTACAATTACTTCCAAATAATCCCAAATATCCATCAATGGATAAACGGACAAACAAAACGATGGCATATACATATACTGGATTATCAAGCCTTAAAAAAATGGAATTCTGATACATGCCACAATATAAATCTTGAAAACATTATGCTAGGTGAAATAACAACAAAAGGACAAGTATATTATATGATGCCACTAGAATAGGCAAATTCAGAAACAGAAACAGAAAATAGGTTACCAGGAGTTGATGGGAGGGAGAATGAGGAGTTACTATTTAATGAATACAGAAAATCCATTTTCAATTCAGTTTGAGAAATGAAAAACTCCTGAAAATAAATAGTAATGGTTATACAACTTTGTCAATGTACTTAATGCCTAAATTATACACTTTAAAATGGTTAAAACAGTAAATTTTAAGTATATTTTACCAAAATTTTAAAAGTTCTTAAGTTCAAAAACATCAATTTAAAATTATGGTAAAAACATATCTACATATTCTAAAGTCTACAATAAATAGTTTACAAAAGTAATAATTAAAAATGTACATATTAAGTATCCACCAAGGACTTGGCAGCTCCTCACTGCCTACTCTTCCAACCCAAGTTGATTTCACATTACAATTGGTGGGTTACTTTCTGCTTACAGAGGCTTCAATTCCTATGTTAGCATAACCCTCTAGCTAAATCTGCATTAGAAACAATGAAAACCAGATTCAAAACAGCTAGCTTTTAGAGTTTTTGCTAGTCTGTCTTAAAACCTAGCAAGTTTCAGAAACCTGTTGTCTTCTTCCTCTATGGTATACATTAGCTGCTGGCACCAGATAACCTCCATAAGGAAAGAGAATTACTATGATCTTCCCAAAGATACTGCCAGTTTTCTGATATGATCGCATCCACCCAAATACATCCAACATCCTTGGCAGCTGACTTTGCTTCCCATTGATTTCACTAGTAGCTGGTTTATTTGTAGCATAAGCCCACATTCTCATTAACTTTTTTTTTAATCCTCACCTGAGGATATTTCCCACTGATTTTTAGAAAGAGTGGGAAGAAGGGAGGGAGGGTGGAGGGAGGGAAAGGGGAAGAGAGAAAGAGAAACATGGATGTGAGAGAGACACATCAATTGGTTGCTTCCTGCACATGCCCTTGACCAGAAATTGAAGCCTTCTGTGACTAGGCCAACGCGCTAACCTTTGAGTAACACTGGCCAAGGCTCCAGTTTACTTTTTTGATATTGTGGAAGTTCAAACTTGAAGCACTAGACAGAAGATGCTGTAAGGTGAAAGAAAATGTGACTTGTGCAAAATTAGACTTTTAAAAAGCATGAGTAGTCAGTCCTACCTCTTCCCCTTCAAAAATATCTTGGGACAACTATTCTAGAGTAAACTCAAAATTAATCAAAGGCACAGTTATATAACTGCCCAGGCAATAATTTTCAAATAAAGTCAATAATGTAAAATCAAACCTGGAACCACACTTTAAAGAGAAAAATTCACAAATTTAAATTCAATGATTAAAGAAAGTTTTCCACTATGATTTCCCATTGTCTAAAGAAAACTGACAAACCTCCAACATGCAACTAAAGTGACACTGTAACATCAGTTGATTACTCAAAGGATGAACTCTGGTTCTCTATCTCAACCCAAAGTCCCCCGTGTAAGACCAAGTAAATGAAAATGACTTCAAAATGATACACTGCTCATTAAACAAAAATAAAAATGAAGTCCTCTATTAAGCACTGCAGAAACATCCCAAATTAGTAAGGCAGAATAGAATCTCTGTTGTTAAGGGACTTATAATTTGGTACAATAATAAGACAAGCATAAAAACACAGGATTCTCACTGAGTGGGAAGTAGAGGAAGAAGTAAAAGCAATTCTAAATTCTAGAACAAGAGACCCTCCAAGATATTCCCTTATCCTCTCTAGGGATGGTCAAGAGGCTGTAAAATTTTGTTATCTGCTACCTCAACAGAAATAAGTTCACATGATGAAAAGGTATTGGAAAACGTAAAGCTGATATTGATGGGAATGTGCTGAAGTCAGAATCCAGTAGTTTGTGATTTTGTTCAATGACAGTAAAACAGGTGAACAGAAGTCTTCCATATTAGCAGCTAAAGCTATGAAATAGCATCTCTAATTCATACTAATCCAGTCCTGAAAACAGTCACTAGCCTAGAGTGAATAATTTATTCCAGGCCAATTAGAAGAACCTGATTTTATGTTTTCTCCTGTTTATTGTACATTAATTTTAAGTATTTGCAAACTGCAGCAAACAATCTTCAAAGTAGTTCCCAGTTCTATATGAAGAATAAGGTACTCTGTTTTAATTGAGTTACCCCATTTGCTATTTTTAGAATATTACTAGCATCTCAGCCAGGGACCCACTTTCTAGAGCACTTTATTAGCACTATACCGTATCTGGGTTTCCTTCCAGCAGTACATTGATGGCTCTGTTGACATCTCCATTGCAGTCATGCAAAGCAATGACACATTCATCCTGGTTCTTGCCTGTGATATCAATCAACTGAAAAAGAAAGATCAGCAGTGATCATGAACAAGTTTGTACTCCCCACCAAAACAACGACAACAAAACCTAGGTGAAGAAAACACCAGCTGAGTTTGAAAAAACCAGGCTTAAAAAAACAAAGCAGAATTTTGGTGTTCTAATTCCAAAAGCAAAAAATACAGTGACCAAAAATGGGATTAAAGGACTTACATACAAAAGCAATCAAACAATAAAACATCTAATAGAGAATCAAACTCAGAAACACACAGACTTCGACATAACATGAACTTCCACACTTCCTAGATGCCACAATTGCTCAATGTTGCTATTGAAGGGCATCAACGAAGTCAGTCATTAAACAAGAGGTTGAAATTAAGACAAAACCTCTGAACAAGGTATCTGTCCAAAAGGGTCAGTAAATCAGACAATAAAAGCACTTATTTACTGGCTTAACCTATCATATTTCAGGTCATAACTCTTTTAATACCTATAACACGAAGTACCCTGGTAGGCATCTATGCATTAATCCAGATGTTTTTTTTCCCATAGTTTACAGCAAATTAGCAATCCACTCACTTGTTTCACCTTTTCCTCAAAGTCAGCATCATTATGGTCTGAAATCATCTGTGCAAGTCGAATTTGTTCCGCAGTGGCCTAAGAATTGAGATAAATAGTTAAAAAAAAAAAAGCATGATTGACAGACAACAGTTTAGAGCAGGGTGGGGGACCTTTCTTCTGCCAAGGGCCATTTGGATATTTATAACATTGTTCACAGGCCATACAAAATTATCAACTTAAAAATCAGCCTGCTATATTTGGTCAAACATTTAATTAACTCACCCCTAATGCCTTGGCAGGGCCAGACCGAATGATTTCGAGGGCCTTATAGCCTGAGGGACAGATGTTCCCCACCCCTGGTTTAGAGAAATAAGAAGGACCTATGTAGTCAATATTCATTGTATTTCCCACCCCAGTTTCCTTGTTACAAATGACCAAGTAATAAAATCCTAACTGCCCTGGCCAGCATGGCTCAGTTGGTTGGAGCATCAACCCGTGTACCAAAAGGTGACGGGTTCGATTCCCAGTCAGGGCACATGCAGGAGGCAGCTGATGGATGTTTCTTGCTTCCTCTAAAACAACAACAAAACACTAACAGCATTTGAGATGCTTAAGTCAGCACAATGACAAAAAACAAAGAGTAAAGCTGGTACTATTTCACTCTACAATACCTAAAAAAAGCAGGAGGCCTTTTCACCAATGTTCACCATTAAAGAGGCTTTCATATTGGGATCACAGCACCACTTTGAAACATCTGCACCTTGATTCACATTAATATACAGTATTTGCAAAGTCATGTGTAAACAAACCCTTTTCCTATTTCTGCAATAACCAATGCCACCCTCCTATTCTTAGGGCTGACATAAGGGTTAGCCTAAAGGTAGATTCAGCATATCTTCTCAGGATCCCGTGTATGTTTACAAGATAATACAAATTTTATTGTCCCAATTGAGACACTAACTCAAAACTTAAGTGCTAAAATTCTGCTAGAAATTCACTTGGAAGGAAAAAAAAAAGAGTAAGAGGAAAGTTCTAGTCTTACATATTCAATTTATCTGACCATAACCAAATGGGAAATTAATTTATTCACATTACATACCAACCAACACCAAACTGGTTATAGAAAACAGATCATACTAAATCAAACTTTAAAAAACAAAAACCCATAAACTTTAGTACCCAGGAGGACTACAATACTCTAGGGCAGTGGTTCTCAACCTTGGCTGCTCATTAGAATCACCTGGGAATCTTTTTAAAATCCTGATTTCTGGGGCCTCATCCTCCGGAAATTCTGTTTCTTTGTTATGGGGTGGGGCGTGGCTCTTCCACAAAATACCACGTCCAGGCGTGCACGTACAGTGCAATTCAAACTTCGTGGGCCATGCGCAGAAGTCGGTTTTCGGAAAGGAGATAGACGAAACAAGTATACAAGACGAGTGTGGATGGGAGAGTTGGAAGGGGTCAACCTTAGCGAACGTACCTCAATGAGATTGAGGATGTTTTTAGCAAAGGCCAGCTTAGGAGTACCCTAATTAAGTTAATAACAATGTACCTACCTATATAGTTTAAGTTTAAAAAATTTGGCTCTCAAAAGAAATTTCAAGCGTTGTACTGTTGATATTTGGCTCTGTTGACTAATGAGTTTGCCGACCACTGCTCTAGGGTGTCTCATTTGTTAATTTTGAAGGAAAATAGCAAAGATGTTAATGCCTCATGGAAAAGGAAATAGCAGATTAGGCCTCAGTGAGACCAAAGAGGAAGATAACAGATCCGTTAGGAAAAAGAATAACAAAAGAAAGGCAAAAAGTGGCAAGATAAAGGTGGGCTAGAAAGATGGCAAGCTGGCTATTGCTAAAACATGTATTGCTATCTTAGAAATACAAAGCACAAGAGCCATTCTTTCCAAGCCTCATAGTTCAGTATTAAAGAACAAAAAGAGCCGTGACTGGTTTGGCTCAGTGGATAGAGCGTCGGCCTGTGGACTGAAAGGTCCCAGGTTCGATTCCAGTCAAGGGCATGTACCTTGGTTGCGGGCACATCCCCAGTAGGAGGTGTGCAGGAGGCAGCTGATCGATGTTTCTCTCTCATCGATGTTTCTAACTCTCTGTCCCTCTCCCTTCCTCTCTGTAAAAAAACCAATAAAATATATTTAAAAAAATAAATAAAAGTTTTACGGCAGTTAGTGGGTAGACAGCAGGTAAATACCAAAAACTATAGAAATAGCCAGCACTCATAATATGAGCACTGTGCAGAATTCTTTAATACAGTTAATATTCTTAACATCTGTGAGGCAAGTTGCCATGTTATGGATAAGCTGATTCTTGAATATGTGACATGGAGGTTTGTTTTTGGCTAACTGGCAGAGTCCAGATTTCAACCAAACTCTTGACTAGTATTCCTGTATCGATGTTTCTAACTCTCTATTCCTCTCCCTTCCTCTCTGTAAAAAATCAATAAAATATTTAAATAAAAAAAAAAAAAAGAACAAAAAGAGCACTACATCACAGTACGACATTAATAGTTATAAGGCTCCAAGTAAAAAGAGACAAGGACATGCCCTAGCCGGTTTGGCTCAGTGGATAGAGTGTTGACCTGCGGACTGAAAAGTCCCAGGTTCGATTCCGGTCAAGGGCATATGCCCAGGTTGTGGGCTCGATTCCTAGTAGGGAGCATGTAGGAAGCAGCCGATCAATGATTCTCTCTCATCATTGATATTTCTCTCTCTCCCTCTCCCTTCCTCTCTGAAATCATTAAAACATACTTTAAGAAAATAAAAAGAAGGACTTGAAAATAAGAATGAAGAACCCAAATCAAGAATCCAATGTATAGCCTTAACCGGTTTGGCTCAGTGGATAGAGCGTTGGCCTGCAGACTGAAAGGTCCCAGGTTCGATTCTGGTCAAGGGCATGTACCTGGGTTGCGGGCACATCCCCAGTAGGAGGTGTGCAGGAGGCAGCTGATCGATGTTTCTCTCTCATCGATGTTTCTAACTCTCTATCCCTCTCCCTTACTCTCTGTAAAATATCAATAAAATATATCTTTTTTAAAAAAGAAGAAGAATCCAAAGTATAGAATGATGCTGCATTAGATAGAAACTAGAATCAATCAGCACACCTACCCATGGATCCATAACACTTGGATTCTTTACCTGTGGCCGTTGCTTGTGCTGTGTCTGGTTTTGGTTTTGAGGTTGTTCCCAGTTTCCCCGGGCTCGGTTCGTGCCCACCGACGTCATCATTTACAGTATATACAAATAACAGTATTTACAAGGTAGAATACTGAAAGATTAAAAAAAAGTTTAGATATTAAATACAGGCAAAATGAGGGCTTTTAACCTCTCATCAGCATCTTCACTAAACACTTTCAGTTCTTCAAAGAAATAAACCAAGAGGATTCACCTGTTCAGAGAAATTTAGTTTGACAAATTCCTTATGAAACTATGGATGTTAATCCATTTTTGTATAAGAAATGTATAAAGCATCTGTTAAATAATGTGGGTTTTTTAAGTTATGAGCACAGTTTGGTTACTCGTTCCCTATAAGCGGGTTTTGTGAAGTTTTGCTATCTTAGTAGTAGACAAAAATATCTCAAGTCCCTTTGACATAAAGGAAAGATAAAGCCTGGAAACAAGTCTTCCAGGAAGAGGATTAGTCTGTACTCAATTCACCTATGAAAACAGGCTTACCTGCCTTACAACCCTTTGAGTTGCATGTGACCTCCATCATTTAAAAAAGCACAAACTCAAGTCTAGCTTCTTTCTCCCTTAAGTTTCTATCTCTCGGCATGCTGTGGGGCTTCCATACTTTCCACAAGGCATATAAGAGCCCCAGTGACTTTGCCCAGAACCTCAGTTCCCTGGATAATTCCAACACATTGCTTTTGCAGCTGCTTCTGTTGATCTCCTAATCCACAGTCCAAGAAACCAGAATTAAAATTACTCTCCACCACTCACCTTGATATACAGAGAATCCCAAACCCAAATCATCTAGCAGCACAAAGTTTTATTTGGAAGAAAGGGCTTCTGGGAAATCATTTTAAACTTGAGACATTATTACAGGGCAAGATGACTTAGTAAACAAAGAAAACATTCATCACACGATGGAGTGCTCAAGATAAGGTTATTCCGCATTGTTTTATTCCCTTCCAAGGAGTACACGTTTATGCTTTTATGCTCATTTACTTATTAATTGGTTAATTCTAGACTGCTCAGAAGACATTGCTGGATTTGAGGTAGAACTAGAGTGGGCTCCTAAAGAAATATGCAAGGAATAACTATTAGGGAAATGAATTTCACCTGTTTCTTGGTTCACAAAAAAAGTTGACTTCCTTATGGATAAATTTTTCACCAAGTTCGGTAATAGGTTGGATGGGTCTTTGTTTTGTGATGCAGTCATTAAGAATTAAGAATTCTACATCCTCTATCACTAAGAAAGAGTTGTAAGGGACTAATTTTTAACCACTACCTCTCCCCTCACACACATGTGCACACAAAGACCTATAAATATTTCTGGCTTAGTAAGGGATTATTTACTACACAGTAGTACAGTTTCCCAGGCTGGCATTATAATCAAGTTTCAATACTTAATTTACAAAAACAAACAACAACAAAAATCTGTTGTTTAACCAAGTACCCCTGGATTCAACTAAAAGTGGGAGGGGGGGATTAAAATTAGAAGGAAACTGTTATGCTTAATAACTGGCTCTAAGATGTAGTTTCTAATATGGGGATAGCCATTCCTGTAGCTTACAACTATTGACTGCTTTCTACTCCACATGTGATTTCAATTTGTGAGCATGATTTACACTACAGCTATGGATTGCATGACTAGCTAGCTATGTGGACAACTGTACATACTGTACCAATTGATGTAAATATACTAAAAGTCATATTGGAAGCCACATAATCATTCAGGAAAGGGTGGGGGGGAATCCTCCTGATCACTCTTGCTATTGGTTTCTATTTTTCTATTACAAGTGTTTTAAAAAGTGTGACTAAGAAAAATTTACCACCTAGGTGGTAACAACACCGAGCAACAGGTAAGTGATCTGGGATGGAGCACTAGAGGTCACAGAATTAGTAGCCTTTCAGTAGCAAGCAGACACATACCCAGAGTTATCACAGTGAAGGTGAGCAATCTTGTTAAATACTCCTTCTTAAAAAATAAAAAAGTTTAAGGGAAATAGGTGAGAAGTATTGGAGACCAAGGGACTAGTGTGGGAACAAATACAGGTTTCAAAACAGGAGTGCCCTTGACCATTTTTTGAAAACCAGCTACTTAAAAAAATAGCCAGAGAAATTTTACAGAAAAAAATAAATAACAAGTATTTATTGAGTATCTACTGTGTCCAGGGCTTGAGAAAATACAAAAGCAATATGACTCGGTTGCTGCCCTCAGGGAGCTTACAATCTAGTTTGAGAAACAATTCCGGGACCCTGAAGCTGGATAGGGGCCGGTAAGGCTTCCTACTTCTTACAAAGTAACTAATTCCCCTAGAATAAATAGATGCTTTGTGGTAATGACCCCTTCCTCTCCTTCCCATGAACTGCAATCGAATGTCTGAAAATAGTCCTTCCCAGTTAGGACATGTTTAATAAGGAGGGGGCTTTAAAAATAAAGAGCGAACAGTACACTGTAAGGCCTTTCATCGTTAGTTTACATGCCAGAAACACTTCCTGTTCGTAACGGAAATAATCACTGGCGTAATCTAATCTTTAAAGACAATGGTGTGGGGTCTCAAAGCAGTCTTATCAGCCCATACTCAGCCAAGACGGTCCAGTGCTCAATGAATGCTGGTGGTCACCGGCCCTCGTCCCCTCCCATCAAGTTCCATCCCATCAAACATCCCCCCCGGCCAGACATGGGCGGTGGGAGGGGGACGGGGGGAAACACAGAAAGCACTTCTCCACCTAATAACCAGGGACAGTCCAAGGCAGCACGACAAGAACAAGAGAAACACCTATTCCTGTGTTGTTTTTCTTTCCACAACATCCTACACCGGAGGTGGCCACATTTCAAGAACGGTGGAAAGGAGCAGCCTCCTGTTTGTGACATCAGCTCGCAGAGCCAATGTAGGGGCTGCCCGTCGGGGGAAGGGGCTGAGGAAACGTCTCATGACTGTCCCATTATGAGAACAGCGAGCACCCCGGTGCTCTAGTGACGTCCCTTCGGCGGAAGGCACCCCGATGGGGGCCTCCATGTCCAGCTTCCCACAAATAACATCATCATGTCGGGGGGGTACACCAAACTCCAGTATGGACAACAGAAAGCTAGAGACGGCAGCAAAAAAGACAGATATCCCAGGAGCTGGGGCGGTGAGGAAGGAGGAAGGGCAACGAGAAGAGCTGACAAAGAAGCTGGAAACGGAGCGGGGACGCAAGCCCACGCGTTCAGGATGAAAGGCTCGCCCCGCTCCGCAGCGCCCCGTCGCCTCCTTCCCTCCCACCCGGAACCATCCAACCCCCCGCACTCCAAACTGGGGACCACATGAGCGAGTCCAGGGCAGCTCCACCCCGTCGCCCTCCCTTCCCTCCGCCACCCCCAAACCAGGCCGGATCCGGATCAGAAGAGGCCCACAGCGGGTCGGAAAGGGAGGAGGCCCCCTCGTCTTCTCCACAGGCACCGGCAGGGGCAGCGAGGGCCGTACCTCGGGTGGGGCCCAGGTCTCGCTCGCTCGCGCTCTTTCTCGCTCTCCCCCACCTCCTCCAGCTGC
>NW_005359478.1:1293108-1298676 GCF_000412655.1 Myotis brandtii | reverse complement strand
TTTACCTCTGTCTCCTCCACACTGACACCCCCGGGCCGCGCCGCCCCTGTCACGTGATATAAGGTTCCCTCCTCCCCGCCCCCATCCCTCCTTTTCCCTCTCGCGCTCGCGCTCGCGCCTTGCCCCGCCCACTTGCCTTCCTGCGTCCCCCAGCACGTGACGCAAAAGGGACGCGCACGCCGGCGTGTGCGTGTCGCCACGCCACGAGACACCGCTCCCCCGCCTCCTCCACGTAGGCCACGCCCCCTCCACGTGATGCACAGGTGGCCTTCGCTTCCTCTTACTGGCGTAGTTCCGCGTCTCCGCTTCCACCGCTCCCGGCTGCCTTTGCGCGCCGGAGTCACGTGTTGGGGGAAGCGGGAAGGTGTCGTTCTTCTTTCCCCGCCTCCCCCATCCGCCATGTTTTCTGGCCGGGTCAGCCTTGGTCTTTCTGCGTAAGGAAATGGCCGGGGGGTTTCAGAGAACCCAGGCGCCGTTGCCTCGGAGGAGCCCGGGCTGACGAGGCAGGGCAGCGGGGTAAACCGGAGCAGTTCTGCGCGGGGTGGGGAGGCCATGGCGTCCGGCAGTAACTGGCTGTCGGGGGTGAATGTCGTGCTGGTGATGGCCTACGGGAGCCTGGTGAGATTTCCCGACCCTATTCCTGCTGTTGCGTGTGACCTAGTAGAGCCCCTCCCGGTGAGCAGTTCCTTGTCCTCATTCTGCACCCACTCACCTGCACTTTTTCTGGGTTTTGACCCCTATCCCGGGAGTACCTGGGGGCGTAAGTCACCGACTCGTACTGCTCCGCCCCTGGCCAAGAGCCCTCCCTCTGAACCCTAAAACAGAGAGCACCCCACGCCTCCGCCTGCCGGCTTCCTTTTACCCACCCCTGCTCTGATGGCCTTGCTGTCCCCAGCTACACCCCTCCCCCCCCACCCCCCCGCAAAGCCTCCCGGAGAGCCTGAATCGCGATTTGAAATGAAGGCATGCCTTTTATTCTTTTCACTGTCTTAAGATTCTTTACTTCTCTCATATCTTTTGGACAGGTGTTTGTGCTGCTATTTATTTTTGTGAAGAGGCAAATCATGCGCTTTGCAATGAAATCCCGAAGGGGACCTCACGTCCCTGTGGGACACAATGCCCCCAAGGTAGGTCCTGCAGGCCCCGGGTGGGCGTGGCTTCCCAGATCCGTTCGAGCCCGGAAGGAGATTTCCTTCCTTTGCTTTTGGGAACGACTTTTAAGTCCCTCCTTTTCTTGTCCAGTTGCCCACGTTACCTTGGTAGACTGAGCAATAGCTGTCAGTTTGGGGGCTGGCTTACCTGCTCACCGCTGTGGCGTGTAGATTCCCCAGGAACTTCAGTTTCTGCATCTGCAGAATGAAGGGTTTGGGGTAAAATTCCCAACTTTTGTGTTAAGATAAATTAAACTACCCAGTGTTTTCTGTTTGTTTGTTTGTTCTTTAAAATTTTGTTTTAGGATGGGGTTAGGGTGGTTAAAATTAGCCCCAGCACAATAAAAGTTGCCTCTTGCAGAACTTTAGGTTTATAAGGGCTCCGTAAGTCATCCAGTTCCAACGCTCACAGAAAGTGAAACCTAAGAAAATGGAACAGTTTAGCCAAAGACATTTTAGAAAGTGAATAACCACTTCTTAGGGGATTGCCTTCCTTTCCTTGGCCTAGTTATTTATCTACTGATGAAATTCTATCTCTATCCCAGACCTTTTTCCTGAGTTCCATACTTACATATCCAACTGCCTGCCTAACACTTAGATGTCTTATAGGCATGTCACACCTACCTACCTACATCAGAGCTCTTGGTAACCCACCTCCATCCCCATCCTGCTGTGTGTTTCTGCCGTCCTCTTAGAGCAGTGGTTCTCAACCTTCCTAATGCCGCGACCCTTTAATACAGTTCCTCATGTTGTGGTAACCCCCAACCATAAAATTATTTTCGTTGCTACTTCATAACTGTAATTTTGCTACTGTTATGAATCGTCATGTAAATATCTGATATGCGGGATGTATTTTCATTGTTATAAATTGAACATAATTAAAGCATAGTGATTAATCACAAAAACAATATGTAATTATATATGTGTTTTCCGATGGTCTTAGGCAACCCCTGTGAAAGGGTCGTTCGACCCCCAAAGGGTTCGTGACCCACAGGTTGAGAACCGCTGACTTAGAGTAAAAGACACCTGTTGCCCTTACCAACCTCTTTTTGTGTGGTTCTCCCTTGATCACTGGAACCCAGCTACAGTGGTTGAATTTTCCACTTGTCCATGTGCTGTTACTGTGATGACCTGTTGGTCTTCCCTTGACTAGCTCATTTGTTCTTTAGATCTTAATTTAAATATTATTTCCTCCAAAGAGGAGTGCTTATTACCTATTTAAAATAGGTCCTCCTGCCCTGACTGGTTTGGCTCAGTGGATAGAGCATCGGCCTGCGGACTCAAGGGTCCCAGGTTCGATTCCAGTCAGGGGCATGTACCTTGGATGTGGGCACATCCCCAGGTGTGCAGGAGGCAGCTGATCGATGTTTCTCTCTTATCGATGTTTCTAACTTTCTATCCCTCTCCCTTCCTCTCTGTAAAAAATCAATAAAATATATTAAAAAAATAATAAATAAAAAAATAAAATAGGTCCTCCTCTTTGTTTCCTCATAGTCCCCTGATTTTTTCCTAGATAGCATTTTACCACTAATTTTCTTTTATGCTTAGTTTTCTATTTGTTTAATGCCTCTCTCTTCCATTAAACTTTAAGTTTCAAGAATGCAGGCCCCATACGAGTTTTGTTCACCACTGTAAAGTCAGGATCTACACATGTTAGGTACTCAACTCATTTTAAGTGAAAAGCAGGTTAGTGGGAGAGCTAGAGCTAGTACACAACTCTCAATCCTAGACCAAAGTTCTTTCATTAACCAGTGCTATTAACCCTCCCCTCCTTATTCATTGCTTATATATTTCATGGAAAACCTCAAGAAAGATGTCATGGCCTGAAATGTCAGCAGAACTCCTTTAACATTCCCGTAGGTCCCCAAATGCCTGCTCACTTCCATAAGGATTAGGGTTGGCTTCCAGTATATCATGAGCCAATCAAAACTTGGACTATTCTAGAAGCCCCATGGACTAGATGAGAGCAAGGTTCCTTTTGCTTTTAAATATCTAAATTTTCACCCATGGTTGGTGGAAGTAAAAATTAGTTAAACCACTATGGAAAATAATTGGGCATTATCTAGTAAGATTGTACAGGTTCCTAATCCACAGCTCAGCAATTCCACTCCTACCATAGAGAAATTAATTTTTGCTCATGTGTACCAGAAGATATGTACAAGATTATTATTTTTTTTAAATATATTTTATTGATTTTTTACAGAGAGGAAGAGAGAGGGATAGAGAGCTAGAAACATCGATGAGAGAGAAACATCGACCAGCTGCCTCCTGCACACTCCCTACTGGGGATGTGCCTGCAACCAAGGTACATGCCCTTGACCGGAATCAAACCTGGGACCCTTGAGTCCGCAGGCCGACGCTCTATCCACTGAGCCAAACCGGTTCGGTGTACAAGATTATTTATAGCAGCGTTGTTTGTCATACAGTAAGCCGTCGGTTTAAGGGACTTTAGATTTAATGGACAAAATTTCCAGTCCATGTGTCATATGTGAAAATTAACACCCTGTTAATTTTAAAATACTTTTAACCAAGATTTGTTTATAATTAACAGGTTACTTTGTGTTCTTAATTCAGTAATTTTTAACAAATTTTAGCAAACAGGCCATACGTTGAAAAAAACACTGTAGTGATTTTATCAACAAAAATATTACATATCTACAACTATAGTCTACATATTTAAATCTAAGAGTCACCGCTCTTAACAATGTTCGGCAAATGATTAGCACGCGGTCACACCACATTGTTCATGGTAATTGGTTCTGTTGTCGAGTAACATGACTTTCTCCAGTAGTTTTAACTAGTGTGCTAAGCCACACCCCAGCCATGTGTATTTGTTTAGTCTCCTGCTGAAGGTGCAAATTTATTAGATCTATTCAATATAAATTTAAAATTACTGTAATATATATATAGAAAACTTTTCTCTGAAGTTAAGCTTCTCATACATAATTTTAATTAAATAAATGTATTTACATAAGTAAAAATGGGAAAAGTAATTTGTCCATTTTTAACATACACATTCAGAAAACCTATTTTATTATATAACTTTCGGCTTTAATGGACATCCCCTTGCCCAAATTAGTCCATTATATCCAGATTTTACTGTATTTTAAAAAGAAATTGCCTTGGCCGGTGTGGTATGGTGGTTAAAGTGTCAGCCCGCTCACCGAAGGGTTGCAGGTTCCATGCTCACTCAAGGGCATGTAGCTGGGTTGTAGATTCCATCCCTGGTCCCCATTGGGGAGAATTCAAGAGGCAACTGATCAGTGTGTCTCTGTCACAAAATATATTCTCAAGTGAGGATTAACAAAAAAAGAAAAAATTAAAAAAATATATATTTTCATATTTCAATGGCTGGAATTAAAACAAAACAAACTTCCATAAATAAAATAAATAAACAAAATTTTTATTGATTTCAGAGAGGAAGGGATGAGGGAGAGAGATAGAAATATCAATGATGAGAGAGAATCATTGATCGGCTGCCTCCTGCACGACCCCCACTGGGGAAGGAGCCTGCAACCAGAGTGCCTCAACTGGGAATTGAACCCTGACTTCTGGTTCATAGGTCTGCACTCAACCACTGAACCATCCAGCTGGGCTGGGGCGATTGTTAATCTAAATGTCTACTGAGAATGGCTCTCTCTATATATAAAAGGCTAATATGCTAAGTGTTCATCCAACCGGTTGCTATGACACGCACTGACCACGGGGGGTGGGGCGGGCAGATGCTCAATGCAGGAGCTGCCATGACGCACACTGGCCATTTACAAAGAAACAGCACCGCGCACCTGGTGCCGACAAAGCAACACTCGGCTTCCCCCAAGTGGAACACAGGCCCCACCACCACCCCTGAGCAACAGCCCACCAAATCGCAGTCAACGCTGTCAAGACCCCGTGGCACAAAATGCGGCCCACAGCCCAGCCCAGAAACGTTCACTGTGGATGCTGGGTAATGATGTCACATAACAATGACCAGCTTCCTCTCCCTAGTGACTAGACTCCTTGGAGTTTCTTCAGCCCAGGAACACAACTCGCTTTACAGCCAGGTGCAAACATTTTACAGCTTCACCAAATGTCTGTGAAGGATTTTCCCATGTCTCATCTCATTAGATTCTCACAGAAGTCCTGGAGTAGGTAGATAGGAGACTCGGTAGAATCCTATTTTCTTTTCATTACCTGGAAAACAGAGATTTAGAGAAAGTTGACCTGACTGAAAAGAAGTAAGAAATGGTGGACCTTGAAAATGACTTAAGGTTTTCTCACTGCGCAGAATATAGTCAAACACTGCTGCAGTTAAATATTTTATCCTTTGTTCTCCCTGCGTGATCTATAATAATAATCTGCTTCGTGCTGATATTTATTTATTTATTTTTTAAAAAAATATATTTTATTGATTTTTTACAGAGAGGAAGGGAGAGGG
>NW_005359478.1:1292715-1293092 GCF_000412655.1 Myotis brandtii | reverse complement strand
AAAGCAGGTCTAATTAAGCAAGTTTATTCTATATATATAAAAGGCTAAGTTGACTCGTGCATGCATGATACATATAAAGCTCTCGCTGGCGCCAATCGCACGCATGTGTTTTGATCTGTCATTGTCAATCATGAATGTGGTTGACACTTCTATTATAGAGAAAGGGCAAATAGTGATATTAAAATATTTCTTCTAATTAATTTACTTTCAGTGTGCACGAATCTGTGCTCCAGGCCACTAATATCTATAAACAGGGAATATGCTAATTAGCCAAGCATCATGACTGCTCCAGAGGAGGCTGCATCACGACCACTCAGGAGGAGCTGCGCACACAGATGGGCAAGAGAGGACTGCGTGCCGCCCCCACCCAGTGGCGG